>NW_022437155.1:758754-788912 GCF_009761245.1 Sapajus apella
CACACGCACACACCACACACAAACACACCACACACACACACACCACACACACACCACACACACACACACCACACACACACACATCTCACACACACACACACACACCACACACACACACACATCACACACACACACACACACACACACACACACACACACACAGGGCCTTCAGTTAAATTTCAGTATTGAATAAACAAAAAGTAAAATTTTCAGATAAATGTGTCCCACGCAATATTTAGTATGTACTTATACTTTAAAAAATTAAAAAATCCAGTTTTAGACTGGGTGCAGTGGCTCCCACCTGTAATCCCAGTGCTCTAGGAGATTAGTGCAGGAGGATCACATGAGCCCCGGAGCTTGAGGTTACAGCGACCTATGAAAGTAAATTAATAAATATCCAAAATCAGAGTTCACCGGCAACCCGTACAATCTGTGTTTTTAGCTGGGGTCTGCAGTGTTGCCCAGGCTGGAGTGCAACGGCAGGGTCATGCCTCAGCAGGCCTGCATTTCATCTGGCAATCCTCGTCGTGGGGACACAGGCAGGGCAATGACAGCCAGCACTGCACTGCCTCCACTTAACGTTCAGGAGCTTTCACATGAGAAGTCCGAATGAATCCCCATGGTCACTTGAGAGACAGAAGCTTGTGGTGTAGCAAGTCACATTCCTGCAGCACTTGGCTGCAGCTGAGACGAGGCTCGGCCATCAGGAGGGCCTGAGCCTCTGCAGCCCACAGCTGCTTCCCCAGCACCGGCCGCCGGGGGAGGACGGGGTGACACAGCAACCTCAGGAGGAGCAGAACTCACCTGAGCACTTACCACGTGCCAGGCTCCACGGGGCACGCCTGACACAGGAAGGCATCCTTCACCCCCCCACGTCTCTGTGGTTGAGAGGTGCTATTCTCATCCCCATTCTACAGATGAGGAAACCGAGGCTCTGAGAAGTTAAGCAACTTCCCTGAGAGCACACAGCGAGGGGTGGGGCTGGGAGTCAAACCTGCAGCTGTCAGACCCTGGAGCGAGGCCAGAGGAGGAAGGAGAGGAACGGGAGAGGCCGGGCAGGGGTGGGCTGCAAGGCCCCAGACTCCCATCAGAATCCAGGAAGCACAGGAAGCCGTTGTGGCTCCTAAGGCTGTCGTTTCCTGCAGCCCCTCCGCACCCCTGTGGGTCTCATGGTCCCCACTCTGTTGGCCTCTCCCCTAAATCCCTGAGGACTCAGGGTCTTGACATCAGTTCTAAGGGGCTGGTGTGAAAGACCTTGAGGTACAGCCAGGTCTCAGAGGATTCCAGAAGCCCCCCAACTTTCCAGTCCAAAGGAGGTGCTCTGAAAGTGCTGGGTGGGGGTCAGCCAGGGCCAAGAGTGTGCATGTCCCAAGCCCACACATACTCCTGGGTCCCCCGCAGCCTCTGCCCGGCCAGTCTGGGGTGTGGAGGCTGTCTGGACAAGGCAGCAAGACCGCTGGGCAGAAGTCTCCATGCCAGTCCCTGCAGATGTCAGCCAGCCACTGGGGCCCACCCTGCAGGTGAACACCTATGGCTACCAGGCCTGTGCTCAGTCAGCCAGGAGGGAGCCCACAGGTGGGAGAAGGCAGTGCAGGCTTCTAGCAAGACAGGGAAGCCCCGGATGTGAATGACAGCTGCGAAGGAGAACCAGGTCCACAGGCTCTGCCTGCGCCTGGAGCCACTCTGTGCTCTCACACAGCAGCCAAGGCCAAGCAGGAGCTTGAGGGGGTCCCATCCCTCCCTGTCCACTTCCCAAGCATCCTCCAGAGAGCCGTGCAGCCCAGCTTTCCAGTGGGGCTTGACCAGCATCTTCCTCCCTCCAGCCGGCTGCTGGAATCTTCACTGCAGAAAGCCCCCTCCGTAAAGAAATGCCAAGCGCAGCTCTGTCATGTGAGAATGAGTCACCAGCCCTCACGGAAGAAGAGATATCACCCAAACGCAGTGTTTCCCACACTACTTGGAAAACTGGATGGAGTGGCAGCCCAGGGAACTCGCACCCCTGCATGGCGGTCCCTGCTGGAGCGCAGAGGCAGCAGGTCAAGCGTGCACGCTCCAGCTCTCCCTCAACTGGGCCTTCACCCGTGAGACCCGTGAACTCTGCTCGCCCTGCTGCACCTCCTCCCAGAGGTAGAATTCTTGGATTCCAGTTTAACCACACGCTGTTCAGCCCGGCCTCTGATGTCACAGGCAAAGAAGTGGAAATTCAGAGAGGTCACAGGGCTTCCCAAACCCACACAGTGGATCACGGTCCACACTGGCCCTCCCGCCAGCCAAGGACAGCTTGGTTTACAGCAAAATGCTGGTGACGCATAAGTCCTGGATGGAATTCTGACTCTCTGACGGGGGGTTCCAAGGAGTGCCGTTCTCCTCTTCCCTCCATCTTGCCACCTGACCCATCACGCTGAGCTCAGGACTTGGGGATGACTCATACGCGCTGGCTTGCAGCACCTTCACCTGAAACACCCCCACCCCCACCTTGCCTTAGATCCGGCCCAGCCATAAAACACAAGAGGTGGCCTGGTGCGGTGGCTCACACCTGTAATACCAGCACTTTAGGAGGCAGAGGCGGGAGGTCGGGAGTTTACCTGAGGTCGGGAGTTCGAGACCAGCCTGATCAACATGAAGAAACCCTGTCTCTACTAAAAATACCAAATTATCTGGGCGTGGTGGTGAGTGCCTGTAATCCCAGCTACTCTGGAGGCTGAGGCAGGAGAATCGCTTGAACCCGGGAGGTGGAGGTTGTGGTAAGCTGAGATCATGCCATTGCACACCAGCCTGGGCAATAAGAATGAAACTCTGTCTCAAAAAAAAAAAAAAGTCACAGCCTTGCTTTGGGCTACCACCAAAAACAAAACCACACACAAGAGGCACCCTTCACAGGAGGGTCACATGCACACGGTCCCAGGCAGACCGGGGGCTCCTGATCCACGTTCGCTGTATCCCCAGTGCATCCTCTCGTTCAGTATGCAGGAGGAGCATAATAGCATTGAGTGAATGAATGAAATATGCTCTAAAATCACTTTTGGTAGGAGTGGTCAGAGAAGGTGCTGTGGAGGGTGTGGCCTTTGAGCCAGGTAGGATTTCAGTAGAAGGGCGTGTCAGGTGACAGACAGGTAAGCAAAGCCCCAGAGTGGGAAAGCAGAGGTTGCCAGGGAAATGGCACCCAGGGGAGAGCTTATCGACTCCACCATGATATCTATCAGGCGTCTCCAGGGCAAAGCTACTATTTTCCCCTTTGTCATGAATAAGTATTTTTGAGATGATGTCGTTTTTCCATTGCTCACCACATTTTCAGTTTATTCATTTACTTATATCTGCAAGGACTTATGCTTCCCGATTCATTCGGCGGGTTACGATCTGTTATTACGATTGTTTATTTTGATGCCCACAAGCCTCCCAACTTTCAAGTCCCATCCCTTCGTTGAGGCCACCTGACTTCATAGCGCAACACAGGATTCCAGGCTCTTCCTCCAAGGAGCCTGGTGGAAGACAGCATCGGAAGCCAAGATCTGGGTGCGCGCTGTGCTCCTGGCGGCTGGGGCCCTCTCAGTGGGCAGAGCCACCTACACATGTGTTTTTATATCCACCTATGTGTGCGAGTTCAACCGGGGCCTCCCACACCAAGTCAGCACCTGAGGATTCATCTGCCTTCTCCCTTTCCGTCTCTGTGACTCCACTCACAATGAGCACCCTCTCCAGGCTCCCTCACTAATAACATTTCACCTGTTACTGGGCCCTGAATGGCACCATCTTGGGCTCAGCTGCTGCCCCTCCCTGCACAGACACCCAGGCCTGGCTGTCCTGCCGCATCCCTGGGCCTGTCCACCCGAGGCACTTGGCCAGGTCCCTGGGGGAGCAAGCCACGTTCCTTTTCTGCAGCCGCCACGGAATGCTGGGAACAAAAGTCCCCAAGGGAGCTCCGCTTTGGGCGGTGAGCTTGGTCTTCTAGGCAGATCAACAGAGGATGGTAATGCTCCCACCCTCCGACCAAACAAGGGGATTGACTGCGGAGAAGACTCTTAACTCCTGCAGTCCATGGGATATGCAAGCTGTGCAGATGAATCAATCTCTCTCTCTCTCTCTCTCTCTCTCTCCCTCCCACCCTCTCTCAAAAAGCAAACACCCCTCAGGAGTGGCAATTCTTTAAATGAGGAGAGGAGATGAAGAAGGCACCAGGCTCCTCCCCGGCTATGGATGGAGAGTCAGCTCTACCCTGGGCCTTCCCCGGGGGCTGCTGAGGTGGAGATTGGGGGCTGGCTGCTGGAGGGGGCCTGGAGCCCCCCAGACTGTTCGCCCACTTGCCCAGCTCTGCTACCGCCTCCTGGCAAGGCCTCAGGCATTGCCACCATTTGGCCTCTCCACATCTGGACACGGGGGTGCTGAGCCCCTCGGAGATCCCCTGTGACTGTGCCTGTATTATTGGGACACAAAGACGAGCCCGGCTCTTTCCCTGACATGGCCGGCTCGACTCTGCCAGGCCAGGCCACTGGACAGGGTCCTTGAGGTCAGGGGCTTGGGGGCTGCCACTTGCTGTGCAAATGGCTTCTCTGAGAGCAGTTGTCCCCTCTGTGAGATGTCCCAGCTGTTGGGCTGTCGTGGGGGTGAGCTGAGACAATGTGGATGGAAGTGCCCAGCATACGCTGACACAGGGATTATCAGCATTCAGCAAATGGAAGCCAGGATCTTCTGAAACCCAGCCAGATGCTGGAGGAGTCCATTTGGATGCAGTGTCCAGAACAGACAAATCCGTAGGGACAAGAAGCAGATTGATGATTGCCAGGGGCTGCAGAGGGGGGATGGTTAAAACCGTACATTTCATGTGGCGTGTATTTCACCTCAATTCAAAAAAGGAAAATCCAGCCAGAGACAGAATGGCATGGTCCCCAGGAATGTGTCTTTGTGAACTGAGAGGATGCTGAGGTCAGAGTGTCAATTCTTAAAATGCTTTTCAGCTTGATGTAAGGCAAACAGTCAGGGGCTCCTCCTGGCCCAGGCTGGGGACACGCCTCATCCTCTCTTCCTTACCTTGCTGGTGTCTTCCCAACACACGTCCACACCTGAGTCCATCCAGACCTCCACTCTGCACAGCCTGCCCCCCTCTCCAGAGAAGGGGGCAGGGAGGGGTGCAGCGCAATGCTCAGGCTCCGAGGCAGGTTGCAGGTGCTGGTCCCTGCCCTGCCTAAGCCCTGGGCAGACTGAGAGCCCCTCTCTCGGCCCTGGGGCTTCCAGTGCTAAAGCGGGAAAGGGACGGGCATTTTCCAAAATCTCTTCTTGTGACTGAGTTCTCCCTGGAGGCACCAGGGCCCATGGGTGGCTCAGGCCTAATGACCTGCTCTCCATGCACAAGGCATTAGTGCCGTTCTAGAGTGTCTGCTCCATGAGGGCAGGGACACCCAGCTTCATGGGCTGTGGCCTGTGCAGGTGGAAGGCCCCTGCTATCCCTACCTTCAAATTCTTTTAAATTTTTAAACAAGGTCCCTGCAGTTTCATTCTGCATCAGGCCTTGGAAACTATGTAGCTGGGCCTTGGGGGCCTTCTCCGTGAGGACAAAACCCCAGCATGTGACAGTACCTCGCCCACAGCAAGGGCTTGGTGTGTGTGGACTGGATAATGGAGTTTCAGGCTCACTGCAAGAGGCACCTCCCCACTGGCGCTCTCAGGTCTGGCCTTCCTGGTGACCCTGTGAACCACGGGAGGGAGGTGAGGTGGGGTACGGACGCTGCCTGGGCTCTTGATGCCCTTGGCATGGGAGGCAAGCCAGGGTCCCAGGAACTGGGCACCGAGGTGTTCCCTGGCCACTTGCAAAGTCCCCTAGCCTGGCTGCGTGTGGGATTTGGCCAGGAGGGGTGCTGGCACCTGGTCCCCAGAAGGGACCCCTGCAGGGTCAACCTCAGAGGACTGCCCTGCTGGATGAGGGTGCCCGGGTCAGGGATGAAGGAGAGGGAAGCTCAGGAAAGAGCCCAGATAGCTCCAAGAAGATAACCAGGTGTGGGAGGGAGGCTTGGCTTGGCAGGGAAGCGGCTGTGAAAGTTGAGTGGTGCTACTTTCATCGTGTTCTCGCTTCTCTAAGACACCCATGGGTGTTGCAAAACCATCTTCCACTCCATCATCCATGTCTTCAGCTACAAGCCCAAGAGTGCTTGAAAACAAGAACCCACGGCACGGCAGTTCCTCAAGACGTTACGTACAGCTTCCCATCCGGCTCGACAGCCCTGCTCCTGGGTACGCGCCCAGAGGAAATGAAGACAGGTATTTAAACCAAAATTTGCACACACATGTTCATAGCAGCATTCATCACAATCACCAAAAGGTGGAAATGACACAAAGGTCCATCAAAGGGTGAAGGGATAAACAACACGGTGTATCTAGGCAATGGAATGTCAGTTGATCATAAAAAGGAAGTTCTGTACATGTTGCAGCACGGGTGGCCCGTGGATGGATCTGGGAGACGCAATTTGCTGTCAAAGGAGTCGGTGGGATTCCGTTGATATGAAATGTCCCAAAAAAGGGGGCAGGGCGCGGTGGCTCACACCTGTAATCCCAACACTTTGAGAGACTGCGGTCAGGATCACTTGAGGTCAGGAGTTCAAGACCAGCCTGGCCAACATGGCTTAACCCCGCCTCTAGTAAAAATATAAAAATTAGCCAGGCGTGGAGGTGTGTGCCTGTAATCCCAGCTACTTGAGAGGCTGAGGCATGAGAATCACTTGAACCTGGGAGGCAGAGTCTGCAGTGAGCTGAGGTAAGCCACTGTACTCCAGCCTGGGCAACAGAGCAAGACTCTGTCTCAAAAAAAAAAAAAAAAAAAAAAATCCAGAAAAGGCAAATCCACAGAGATCAGCCATACCAAGCTTCACCACTGACCTTGCCGTGTGACGTTAGGCAAATCACATAATCTCTCTGTGCCTACAAAATAGATGTGATGATAAGCTATTTTGGGGGCTTGTTGGAAGAATTAAATGAGATAATCTTTCCAAAGCACTCAGAGCCAGGCTGGTTTGTGGAAACTCTCCTGTGAGTGTTGGCACTTTTCATTTTTATCTCGATTTTCAGGAAAAGCTTCACTGAGATGACATCAGAACTTAGACCTTGAAAGACTCATAGGCAGGGAGACGGGCTCATGTTAGCCATGACCCACTGCAGACCAGGCCTTCTACAGTCCTTCTCTTAGGGAATTCCCCCAAACACCTGTAAACTGGCTGCTGTCATTATTCCCAGTTTACAGCAGAAGAACTAAGGCTCAGAGAGGTTAAGAAACTTCCCTAGGGTCACACAGTTTACAAGTGGAAAAGCCAAGATTTGCAGTAAGTCTGTCTCAATGCCAGGCCTTCTGCTATAGCCCGTCGAGGACTCCTGGGGTGGCAGTTTTTTTGGAGGAATGATGGTTACTGTTCAAAGTTTCTGCAATCTGGTTACCTATGCTTTTTGCTTTTCCTTTACTTTCTTCTCTCTTTTCTTTCCCTCTCGCTTTCATTCTTTCTTTTTCTTTTTTAATATCATAAAAGGAGGAAGACTAGTAATTCTATTCCTAGGCATTTATTCGAGAGAAAAGCAAACATATGTCCACACGAAGACTCACACGCAAGTGTTCATGACAGTTTTATTCATAAAAGCCTTGAACCGGGAGGAATTCAAAAGGTCAACAGATGCATGGCTAAACCCGTGGTCTCCATTCATGCTGGGGTGTACTACTTGGCAATAAAAGGCACGGACCGCCAGTACACAAGACAACAGAGATGAATCTCAAAATAAACATGCTTGGCAAAAGAAACCAGCCAACAAGAAGGCCTACTGTATGATTCCATTTACATGAATGTCTAGAACAGGCAAAGCTAAGCGATGGTGGAAAAAGAGAGACAGCAGCTGTTTCTAAAGACTGGAAGGAACAAGGGTGAACTTTCCAGGCGATGGTGACACCCTCTGTCTGAAAGAGCTTGAGCCGCACACTTGTATGCATTTGTCAATATTCATTGATTGCTACCCTTAAAATGTGTCCATTTCACTATGTATAAATTTCATCCTAAAAACACAGTTAACAAATACTAAACCCCACTTGGTGATGTCCATGCTAGCGTGTCTGGGGGTGCAGTGGCAATCAGCAACTTACTTTGCAATACACAAAAAATTTGATGGACAGATGAGGAGGCAGATGGTACAGCTGTAGACGGTGGCTGCACAGGTGTGCTCTGTACAATCCTTTCGGCTTTTCGCGCATTTGCAAATGTTCATGTTAGCCCTGGGAATGGGGAAGGGAGGGAAAGAAAGGTGGGAAGGACAGGATGTCCCGTGCCTGGCCTCCTCCCTAGGGACTCAAAGCCTTTTCTCACACATATAGGAGACCCCTGTGTGTGCGCCAGAGACTCAGACCCTTAGAACTCCTGGAGGGACTAATGCACCTTCTTTGGGTTTGGCAAAAGGGATCCCAGAGGCTTTTCCCACGGAAGAAAAACACTCCTGGCAGATCCATCCCTGTCTTCATGCTAACTCACTCTCCATTTTTCTCTCCCTCCCTCCCTCCTTTCTTTCTTCCTTCCTTCATTTCTTTTCTCCTTTCTTTCTTTCTCTGTCTCTTTCTTCTTTCTTTCTTTTGCAAAGGCCCCAAAGAAGGGACCCCACAGACTTTACCCGTTAGAGAAAAACACTTCTCTGTCTTCAGGCTCTCTTACTATCCATTTGTCTCTTTTCTCTCTCTCTCTCTCTTTCTTCTTTCTTTCCTTCCTTTCTTCTTTTTCTTTTTTTAGACTCAAAGTATCACTCTATCACCCAAGCTGGAGTGTTGTGGTGTGAACATGGCTCACTGTAGCCTCAACCTCCTGAGCTTAAGGGATCCTCTTTCCTCAGCCTCCTGAGGCTGGGATTGCAGGCACGTGCCACTGCACCCAGCAATGTTTTATTATTTTTTTGTAGAGACGGGGTCTTGCTACATTGCCCAGACTGGTCTCAAACTCCTGGGCTCAAGTGATCCTCCTGCCTTGGCCCCTCCCTAAGTGCTGGGATTACAGGCGTGAGCCACCGTGCCTGGCCTGTCTCTCCTTTTTTGAAATGTGACCTTCACAGGCGTGACATCTGCTTGTGGCTGGGAGCAGATGATTAGGCCACGGCGGCACTGCTGTGAACACTTCTGACACATGTGGTCTACGCAGAGCCAGCGTTCTCACTCCGCCTTGAGCCACAGCTCCTGGAATGGAACCGCCCCTCTGGGGAGGCTGGGTCGAGACCCCATTTCCAGCGCGCGCGGGGCAGCACTGAGCACCGGTCGGCCTTTCTGGCTGGCAGGCGCCTTCTCTCCTATTTTCCTCCCATCACCTAGGGCAGCGCCCCGACTGGGAGCCCAGACCCTGCTTCCTCCGTCCGTGAGCCGCCAGCAGCAGCAGCTGGAGGCAGAGCAGCCCAGGGCGGGGGAGCCTTCCTTCCACCTCTGTCCCCACTGCCTCCCCCGCCTCCTGACGCCCGGGTCCCGCCACAGGACCCTCAGGACGGAGGCAGACGCAGGGGCCGTGACGGCTGGAAGCTCACTCGGGGGTCTCCTCTTCCTACCAATGTCCACATTTTGCAGATGGGGAAACGGAGGCGCAGGCTGGGGCCTCATCTCTCTCCACCTCGGTGTCCCCCCCTGACGAATGGGGGCCCAGAGCGTCTCCCTCCGCGTCGCTGGGAGGATGACCAGGGCCCGCAGCGGATGGAGCACGTGCTGTCGCTGCTGCCCGTTTTGCAGGCCAGGCTCAGAGCTGTGCTGACGCTCGCCAAGGGCGCACACCGGGCAGCGCAAGCGGGGTCTGAACCCCGAGCGGAGGGGAACCGGGGCGGGCTGATGGTGGAGGGTGAGCTGTGGAGAGTGCAGCACCCCACACTCGGTCCCGGCCCAGAGGAGGGGAAACGGCTGGGCCTGAGGACAGTGGGGAGCCTGTGCCCCCGTCCTGGGCTCTTGACAAGCCGTCAGCGCTGACATTTATAACTGTGCCTAATGTGCCGCTGAACCCCAGGGAGCCTTTCCCTCTCTAATCTGCTGGCATTACCCAGCCTTGAAATGACAGCAATTACCCCAGGGCTGGGAAAATGGCTGAGGGAGGAGGCGAAAGCTTCAGCCCTCAACTCAGGGCGGAGGGAGTCATCGGCAGGCACTCAGGTGCGCCCTCCCTCCCCCTCTCTTTCTCTGTCCAGGTTCGCCCTCCCTCCCTCTCTCTGCCCAGGTTCGCCCTCCCTCCCTCTCTCTGCCCAGGTTCACCCTCCCTCCCTCTCTCTACCCAGGTTCACCCCCCCTCTCTCTTTCTCTGCCCAGGTTTGCCTTCCTTCCCTCTCTCTGTTCAGGTTCACCCTTCCTCCCTCTCTCTTTCTCTCCCTCCCTCTTCTCGATCGCCTCTCTGGGCCCTTCTGGCCTTCCTCACTCCCATTCCCTCCTAAATACACAGCCCTTAATAGAAGCATCATTTGTCTACCAGGAAAACTGAGGCTCAGGCTTAAGTGTGCTGCCCCAGGTCCTCCAGGAAGGAGTGGGGACAAGAGGCACACCCAGGAGCCCTGACTGGAAGTCCCAGCAGGAACCCCATGGAAGCAAGTACAGCCCCTCCACCTCGCCTGATGGGGCCACGGACCTCTAAGGTGGGTGGTGCGAGGCACACAGCTGGCTGCAGCGGGCCCTGGTTAGGGACCTAGCCCAGGTGGCTGCCTCCGCATCCTCATCCTCATCCTCATCTGTAAACAAATGATCACAACAGCACTGTTCTCAATATCCAAAAAATGGGAGCAACCCAAGTAGCCATCCACGGATGAATACACCAAGTGTGTCATCTCCAGACAAGGGACTGCTATTCAGCCATCGAAAGGAATGGAGTTCTGACGGGTGCCACGGGGCGGACCTTGAGAAGATGTTGCTGAGTGAAAGAAGCCAGGCATGAAAGCCCACATGGTGTGTGATTCATTTCTATGAAAGGTCCAGAATAAGCAAATACAGAGACAGAGGGTGGATGGTGGCTTCCTGGAGCTCAGGGGATGGGGAGTGGAGAGAGAGAGGGCTGGCTGAGGGGAGAGCTTTCTTGCTGGGCTGATGAAAACACCAAAATTGATCGTGGCTATGGTTGCACAAGTCTGTGGATATACTAGAAGCCATGGAATTGCATGCTTTTAAAAATTTGCTTATTTTGAGATAGAGTCTCTGTTTCGCCCAGGCTGGTGCAATCTCAGCTCACTGCAACCTCTGCCTTCTGAGTTCAAGCGATTCTCCTGCCTCAGCCTCCTGAGTAGCTGGCACTACAGGTGCCCGCCACCACACCCAGCTAATTTTTGTATTTTTAGTAGAGATGGGGTTTTTCCGTGTTGGCCAGGCTAGTCTCGAACTCCTGACCTCCTCACCTAAGGGTCGCTTTGGTTCCCTCCCAAAGTGCTAGGATTATAGGCATGAGACACCGCAAAGCTGAAGCAAGATGGAGTCAGATGATTCAGGGAAGGTGAAAGGAGAGAACCCAATTTGGGGCTCAGCCTGGTGTCTGGCCTGCAGAAGGCACTTGATGACTCCACCTCTGACCTCACTGCTCAGAGTGCGGGCCTGGGACCTTGTCAGGAATGCAGAATTTTGGCCGCAGCTCAGACTACAGCAGAATCTACATTTTAACGCAACACCCAGACGAGTTGCATCCACGTTAAAGTCTGAAAATCACTGAACTGCGGTGACAATTCTATCACTATTCTAGCACAGTGATTCTCAAACCTGAGGGCTTGTTAAAACCCAGATGGCTGGACCTCACCTGGGGGATTCTGGTTCGTAGGTCTGGGGCTGGGCCTGAGACTCTGAGTTTCCCCGATGCTGCTGGTCTGGAGCCCACTTGAGAGCTCCTGCTCGAGGGTCTAGGAGGCTAGCCGGGTGTCTCATTCAAGCATGAGGTCTAATAAGGTGCACCTGCCCAATTCCACGCAGGGCCTGGCTAACCAGCAGAGAGGGCATGAACAGGACAGGCCTTGGGGACCAGTGGGCCTCAGCCTCGGGTGCACATGAGCTACTGGGGGAGCTTTTGCAGTCCACACGCTGGGACCCCACTCCAGACCAACTGATTGGACTCAGGATGAAGCCTGGGCATCAGCATTTGGAAAGCTCGCTTGGTGACTCCTGCATGCAGCCAGGACCCCTAAGGTCCTGCCCAGAGGGGAGCTGATGTCAGCTGTCCTCTTGCCTCACCAGGGAGGGAGAGAGTGAACGGGAGGGAACTCAAGGCACAGGGCCAAGGCCAGTGTCACAGACATATGCAGAATCTAGGCCTGGAGCCAAATGTCTGCTTCCAGTCCCCAGAACATACCAGATCTGACCACTCTGGGCAGACGTGGAAATGCAGGTTACCCCGCAGCGGTGGTGCCCTTCTGGGCTCCAAATATGAAAGAGATTTGGGGGTAGGTGGAGGCCCTGGAGCAAAGCTCACCAGAACAGGCTGGACTGAAATGCAACTGCCTCTGCCTCCACCTGCCCCTGCGGAGCACAACAGCGCTCGGCCGCCTCCAGCCCACTTACGAGCTCCCACCAAGAACTGCTCTCTCCACCTCTTCACTGGGCTGCTTTTCCCCTTTAGAGCCCTATTTACATGATGGAGACCCTCACCAGAGCTCTTGAAGACAAGATTTGTGAAAGCCATCCTGTGTGTGACGGGCTCGGGCTGGGTGAGGGCACTCTGGGGCTGATTGCCTATTACTCCGTTTTGAGTCCACTTTGCAGCCAGGGTCATTATTTTTGCAGCCAGACACAGCTGGTTTCTCTGGACGTCACTGCTCACTCGCCTTTGTCTGCCCCTATTTATCGGGAAGATCAGCAGCTCTGATGTTCAGGCTGCCGGGGGACTTCTTAGAGATCCTGTCCCTGCTGGTTTCTGCGGGCCTCTCTCAAGCCAGGGCACTTCCATGGAAAGCTACTGGCTCACTGGAAGGCAGAGACAACTCACAAAAAAGAGGAGAGGTGCTCAGCGCCCTGGGAGGTAGAGCTCAGGCAGGAGGACAGAGTCTCCTGTGAAACTTGGTTTAGGCATCACAGACTTTCTGTTGGGGAGTGGAGACCCAAGGAACCCACTAGTTCATGCAGCCCCTTTGAACAAAGTAGGAGACTCCTCTTTCTTGGGAGCGCAGCTTGGTGGGAAGAACCCAGGTTAATCTCAGCTCCCCTGGCTCCTCAAGGCAGGCAACTTCTGCAATGCACAACCTAGACAACTGCACAGGGGGGCGTTGTGGGCATTCCTGCCTCTTGTACTCCTGACAGGACAACGGCACAGCAAACAGGCAGATAAGACCACTAACATTAAATGCTCTTGCCGACCAAGCACTCCTCATTAAGTACTGAGGATATAGCAGAGAAAGATCCCTGCATTGCGGATCTGGTCTGTTGGCAGAAACAGATGAGAAAATTATCACTTGTGAAGCAGACTGATGGGTGCAGTGCTGCAGGAAAAGCACTGAGAGCTAAAACGTGCTGCAGCAGGCGCTGTGCTAGGGCGCCAGGAAAGTGCTCTTACTGAGTCCTCTTGACAGCCCTGGAATGTAACTCAACTCCCACAGATGGCTCCAGGAAGACATGTTTACAAAGTGACTACAGCCACACCTCAGAGATATTGCAAGTGTGGTTCTATCTAGACTGACGCAAACAAAGCAAATACCACAATAAAGCAAGTGACACCAGTTGTTGGTCCTAGTGCATAAAAGTTATATTTACACTATAGTGTAGCCTATTAAGTGCGCAATAGCACTGTGTCTAAAAAAAGTACATACCTTAATTTAAGAACACTTTATTGCTAAAAATGCTAATGATCACCTGAGCCTTCAGCGAGTCGTAATCTTTTTGCTGGTGGAGGGTCTTACCTTGATGTTGAAGGCTGCCGACTGATCAGGGTGGTGGTTGTTGAAGGCTGGGGTGGCTGTGGCAATTTCTTTTATTTTTCTTTTTTTGTGCTGGAGTGCAATGGCACAATCTCAGCTTAATCTCCGCCTCCCAGGTTCAAGCGATTCTCCTGCCTTGGCCTCCCAAGTAGCTGGGATTACAGGTGCCTGCCACCATGCCCAGCTAATTTTTGTATTTTTAGTATAGATGGGGTTTCACCATGTTGGCCGGGCTGGTCTCGATCTTTTGACCTGGTGATCTGCCCTCCTCAGACTCCCAAAGTACTGGGATTACAGGCGTGAGCCACTGCGTCAGCCTGCAATTTCTTACAATAAGACAACAGTGAGGTTTGCTGCATAGATCCACTCTTCTTTCACGAAAGATTTCTCTGTAGCATGTGATGCTGTTTGATAACATTTGACCCAAAGAACTTTCACAGTTGGAATCAATCCTCTCAAATCCTGCTGCTGCTAATTTTATGTAATATTCTGAACTCCTTGTTGTCATTTCAACAATGCTCATAGCATCTTTACAAGGAGTAGATTCCATCTCAAGAAATCACTTTCTTGGCTCATCTATTAGAAGCAACTCAGCTGGTCACTGTATAGAGCACCTGTAATCCCAGCACTTTGGGAGGGCAAGGCGGGCAGATTGCTTGAGTTCGGGAGTTCAAGACCAGCTGGGCAATGGGCAAAACCCTGTCTCTACAAAAAACCACAAAAATTAGCCAGGCATGGTGGCAAGTGCCTGTAGTTCCAGCTACTTGGGGGACTGAAGTGGGAAGATCGCTTGAGCCTGGGAGGCAGAGATTGCAGTGAGCCAAGATCGCACCACAGCACTCCAGCCTGGGCAGAGTGAGACCCTGTTTCAGAAAAAGGAAGCAACTCTTCATCTGTTCAGGTTTGATGATGAGACTGCAGCAATCAGTCACATCTTCAGGCCCCACTTTTAATTCTCTGCGATTTCCACTACATTTACAGTGACTTTCTTTACTGAAATCTCGAGCCCCTCAAATTCATCCATGAGAGCTGAAATCAGCTTCTTCCAAACTCCTGTTAATGTTGATATTTTTTACCTCCTCCCATGAATTACAAATGTCCTCAACAGCATCTAGAATGGTGAATCCTTTCCAAATGTTTTCAATGTCCTTTGCCCAGACCAACCAAAAGAATTACTATGTATTACAGCTATACCCTTTATGAGATATATGTATTAAATAATAAGACTTGAGAGCCGAAATTACTCCTTGATCTGTGGCTGCAGAACGGGTGTTGTGTTAGAGGGATGCAAACAACATTCACCTCTTTGTATGTCTCCATCAGCACATTGTCAATGAGCAGGAACTTTTCCTTCTGAGCAGTCATCTCAGCAGTGGGCTTACAATAGTCAGCAAGCCTTGCTGGAAACAGATGTGCTGTCACCCAGCCTTTGCAGGCAGAATAGATCTGGCATCATTCTTAAGAGCCCTAGCATTTGGGGGATGTCAAATGACAGCTGCATTAGCCCCTGTCAAGAGTTAGACTGTCCTTTGAAGCTTTGAAGCCAGGCATTGGCTTTCTGCAGTCTAGCTGTGGAAGTCCTAGATGGCCTCTTCTTCCAGTAGAAGGCGCTTTCGTCTTCACTGGGAATCTGCTGTTTAGTGCAGCCACGTTCGTCAGTGATCTTAGCTAGATCTTCTGGAGAACTCGCTGCAGTTTTCTCCATCAGCGTTTGCTGCTTCACCTCGCACTTGTATGTTATGGAGTGGGTTTCATTCCTTAAACCTCATGAACCAACCCGTGCTGGCTTCCAGCTTTCCTCTGCAGCTCCCTCACCTCTCAGCCTTTATAGAATTAAAGAGAGTGAGGGCCTTGCTCTGGATTATGCTTTGGCTTAAGAGATGCTGTGGCTGGTTTGATCTCTCCAGATTGCTCAGACTTTCTCCCTATCAGGAATAAGACTGTGTCACTTTCTTATCCTTTGTGTGTTCACTCAGAGCAGCACCTGCAATTTCCTTCAAGAACTTTTCCTTTGCCTTCACAACTTAGCTAAGCGTTTCGCACAAGAGGCCTAGCTTTCAGCCTACTTGGCTTTCAACAGGTCTTCCTCACTAAGCTTCATCATGTCTAGTTTTTGATTTAAAGTGACAGGCATCAGGCACGGTGGCTCATGCCTCTAATCCCCACACTTTGGGAGGGTGAGGCAGGAGAATCACTTGAGCCCAGGCGTTCAAGGCTGCAATGAGCTACGATCACACCAAATAAAGTGAAAGACCTGAGACGCTTCCTTTCACCTGAACACTTAGAGACCATTGTAGGGTTATTCGTTGGCTTAATTTCAATATCTCAGAGAACAGGGAGGCCCGAGGAGAGAAAGAGAACAGCCATTTGGTGGAGCACATGCAGCCCTTCACTTCACTTTCTTATTGGCTTTTGGTGCCCAAAACAATTACAATAGAAAGATGCAAGATGACTGATCACAGATCACCATAACATGTAGAATAACAATGAAATACTATGAGAATTACCAAAATGTGGCACAGAGACGCAAAGTGAGCCCACGCTGCTGGAAAAATGGCACTGATAGGCTCGCTCAATGCTGGGCCACCACGAACCTCCAATCTAGGGTTTTCTTTTTCTTTTTTTTTTTTTTTGAGACAGAGTCTCTCTCTGTCACCCAGGCTGGAGTGCAGTGGCACTATCTCAGCTCACTGCAACCTCCGCCTCCCAGGTTCAAGCAATTCTTCCTGCCTCAGCCTCCTGAGTAGCTGGGATTACAGGCGTCCGCCACCACACCCGGCTAATTTTTGTATTTTTAGTAGAGACGGGGTTTCACCATGTTGGCCAGGCTGGTTTCAAACTCCTGAGCTCAAGTGATCTGCCTGCCTCAGCCTCCCAAAGTGCTGGGATTACAGGCGTGAGCCACTGTGCCTGGCCTAACCTCCGGTCTCTTAAAAACAGTGCAGTATCTGCAAAGGGCAGTGAAGCAAGGTGTAATAAGGAGGCCTGCCTGCATTTGCACTGCCCTGGGCGGAAGTCAGGGAACAGCCCAGGGGCACAGAGGCCCCCAGAGGGCAGCAGCAGTGGGCAGCTGCTACCACCCCCAGGGCCACCCCATTGTGACCCTGTGAGCAGCTGGTCCCAAGCAGATATGCCCCCCTCCCTCCCAGCCCCAATCTGTGCTGGGAAGCCAGAGACAGGGACATGTAGGCTGAAGGGGCAGCGTCCAGGGGTGCAAAGCAGGGTGGAGAAGGGTGGAGGCTGCACGTGTGATGATCCTGGGAACCCAAAACTATCCGAGACAGGTCTCGATCAATTTGGAAAGTTTATTTTGCTAAGGTTAAGGAACTTGTTAAAATGCACGATCTGAATGAAGAGACCCCAACCAGGCTATGTGTGAGCAACGTGGCTGTTTATCTGGGTGCAGGCAGGCTGAGGCCGAAAAGGGCATCAGCGGAGTGCGGAGGGATAGGAGTTGGTTTTTATAGGTTTGGAGTAAACAGTGGAAAGTTATAGAAGTTACAGTTGGAGGTTTTTTGCAAGGTGGGAGGGGGTCGTGGAGTGTGGTGTCAAGAGGTTGGCCAAGGCCGGTCACAAAGTCCAATGGCCTTGTCAGCTGAGACCAGAATGAGAAACAATAGAGAACGTCTCAAAGTTCAGCCAGCGCCAGGGGTTGATCGTTTCTTCCTCTTTCTAAGATCTTACAGCCATTTCAGTTTTCTAATTCCAGAAGGCCTTCCAGAGGTGTGCGTGCCGTTCATGGGGGTCGCCATGCCGTTGATGGGGGTCGCCATGCTGTCCACGGCGCAGTCAGACCTTACACAGCTATGATGCTGCTGTATGGTCACGCGCCTGTGACACAGCCTCAGGAGGACCTGACGACAAGGTGGTCAGGGCACAGCTTGGTTTCACACATTTTAGGCAGACAGAAGGCATCGATCAGTATGTGTAAAATGTACATTGGCTCAGTCCTGAAAGCCGGGACACCCGAGGCCGGGGAGGGGCTTCCAGATCATAGGTAGATAAGAGCCAAACGGCTGCATTCTTTGAAGTCTCTGATGAGCCGCCTGGGAGCGGAGGGTGGAGGAAGAGTCACTGAGACCTTAATCTGGCTCAGTGAAACCACAGGACAGAGGAAGCAATCTGAGGTGCATCCATCTCAGACGGCAGAGGCATGGTTGAGTTCCCTCGTCCACAGGAATTTCCTTGTGGTAAGTTTTTTTCTTCAACTTTTATTTTAAATTTTGGGGGTACATGTGCCAGATGTGCAGGTTCGTTACATAGGTAGACATGTGCCATGGTGCTTTGCTGCACAGATCAACCCATCAGCCAGGTATTAAGCCCAGCATCTATCAGCTATTCATTTAGGATAAAAAAAATGTGGCATGTAACTTTTTAAAAAAATTTTTGTAGCTATCGTATTTAGGAATAGAATGGAGGCAAGCTTGTCTGACAAAGTTCCCAGCTTGGCTTTTCCCTATGGCTTAGTGACTTGGGGGTCCTGAGATTTATTCTCCTTTCACAAACCTTATTTTACAAATGAAGACTCAAAGATGGTCCAGAGAGATACAGTAACTTGCCGAGGGCCACACAGCTCCTCAGTGTTAAAGAAAGTGCCAGCCAGGCGCCATGGCTCACACCTGTAATCTCAGCACTTTGGGAGGCCGAGGCGGATGTTGAAACCATGGATGGCCTGAGGTCAGGAGTTTGAAACCAGCCTGGCCAATCCGTCGCTACTAAAAATGCAAAAATTAGTTGGGCATGGTGGTACATGCCTGTAATCCCAGCTACTCCGGAGGCTGAGGTAGGAGAATTGCTTGAACCTGGGAGGCGGAGGTTGCAGTGAGCCAAGATCATGCCACTGCACTCCAGCCTGGGCTGCAGAGCGAGACTCCATCTCAAAAAAAAAAAAAAAAAAGGAAGTGTCAAAGGCTGGGCAGGCAGCCCCCATGCCAAACAGCCCCCAGAAACACAGGGGACGTTGAAGGTCCCAGAGAGAGATGGCTACTCTGAGAGAGAGCTGGGAATGACTCTCCCCAGAAGCTGAGAGCCAAGGCCAAGTTGAGGTGGGAGGAAGGAGGGGGTGGAGTAAAACTCCCAGTGGAAGCATCAGCTTGTGGAGGAGCCTGAAGGCAGACAGGATGATTGCCACGCGGGGGGCCAGGCAAGTGTGCCAGGCTCCTCAGCAATGATGACCAGAGGTCACTCTCGTCACCATTTTGGTTTTGGCAGGTTCTGGCCGGCTTCTTTACTGCAAGCTGTTCTGTCAGCAAGGTCTTTGTGACCCATATTTCATGCTGAGCTCCTACCTTATCCTGTGAGTTAGAAAGCCTTAACCATGTGGGAATGCAGCCCAGTAGGTTTTGGCCTCATTTTACCCCACTGGTATTTAAGATGGAGCTGCTTTGGGTCAAACACCTATGACACTTCCAGAGCTGTAGAAGTAGGAAGTAGAGTTGTCGGTAAGACTGGGGGAATGGAACCGGAGAGGGAGGAGATAGGGTGATCGCTGGGCTTCAGACCTGGGCAAGGAAAAGGGTGCGACCTCCGATGGAAACAAGAGGAGTAAGCTTGGGGAGGAGACGTGTATCAGCCAAGATTCTTCCTTGCAACCCGTGCCAGGCGTTTAGCATGTGAAGGATTCATGAAGGAGAGCCAGCTCACAGATTCTTCAAGTGGCCCAGGGGGCAGGCCTGCAGCCAGAGGTCTATGCAAATCCCAGCCCAGGAGAGCACACCACCAGTGCTGGGGCCAGATGCTGTGGCTACCACCGGACCTGGGCATCGGCAGCCACCTGGCCAGAGCTGCTGGCACAGTGTCTACAGGTCACCACGCAGGGCCGGTGACCGTCCTGCCTACCAGCTCCCATGTGCATGTCCAGGTGCAAGGAGTCCTGGGAAGCACATTTCTGCCCAGCACGAGGGAGATTCCCCAGGCGTGCAAAGGGTGTTCAAAAATGCCAACCCGACAAAAATCATGACCGGTGTGGGACAGGCAAAAGAAGAGGCAAGTTCCACGCTGGCCCCATAGAGATGGAGCGGCCTGGAAGACCTCCAGGTGGAGCGATTCAGTAGTCCTAGGTGCATATCCAGAAGTCTGAGCTGTGCCATCTAAGCCATTTTTTCCTGGGAGATTTTAAGCAAAGCTTAAAATTATGTGACGTTCTAACCCTCACTCAGAACCTGGTTAAAAAGCATTGTGAAGCGGGGGTTTTGTGGATTTAGAAAATTGTATATTCAGTTGTGGTCTGATTAATCTATTTTCTTTACTTTAAAAAAAAAAAAAGTGGCCAGGTGTGGTGGCTTGCGCCTGTAATCCCAGCTCTTTGAGAGGCCAAGGCAGGTGGATCACTTGAGGTTAGGCGTTTGAGACCAGCCTGGCCAACATGGTGAAACCCCATCTCTACTAAAAATACAAAACTTAGCTGGGTGTGGTGGTGCACACCTGTAATCCCAACTACTTGGAGGGCTGAGACACAAGAATCACTTGAACCCAGGAAGTGGAGGTTGCAGTGCGCCAGCCACTGTACTCCAGCCTGGGCGACAGGGTGACACTCTGTCTCAAAAAAAAAAAAAAGTCATGATTTACTGGTGTTTGGGTTTGGGTTGAGCTTGAGAAATTCAAATATTGATTCTTGGAGTCACAGAATTTCTCATGCGCAAAGAGCCTTAGAGGGCCCCACCCATAGCACAGACTCCGCCACACCGAGGCCAGGAACCAGGGTGGAAGGGGGCTGGCATGGCGTGGGCGTCAGAGAGCCCGAGTGTTCAGACCTGGTTCTGCCTCTGAGCTTGTGTCCGTGTGTGTAAAATGGGGGTGAGAGTCCTCCCTTTGTGAGCTAGTCAGGATTTCATAAACTATTTTTAAAAGAGAGGGTATTGCTGTGTTGTCCAGGCTGGAATGCAGTGGCGCAGTCAGAGCTCACTGCAGCCTCTAACCCCTGGGCTCGAGCAATCCTCCCACCTCAAGTCCCAAAGAGCTGGGACTGCAGGTACCTGCCACCATACCCAGATTTAAAAAAAAAAACTTTTTGTAGATATGGGGGTCTCACTGTGTTGACAAGGCTGGCCTCAAATTCCTGGGCTCAAGCAATCTTCCTACCTCAGCCTCCCAAAGTGCTGGGTGTGATTTAAGTGTCTGGCAAAATTCATCAATGAAGCCATCAATCCAGGACTTCTCTTTTTTGGGAGGTTTCTGTCTCTGATTACTGAGCCAACTTCTTTACCAGTGACAGGTCTATTCAGATTTTCTATTTCTTTGTGATTTAGTTTCAATAGTTTGTGTATTTCTTCTTTTTTTTGGGGGGGGGGTTCCCATTATGTGGGAGGGGATTCCAGAGAGCTGGAAATCCTAGTTTGTGTATTTCTAAGAATTTGTATGCTTCATTAGGTTATCCAATTTGTTGGCGTACAAGTGTTCACCAAATATAATCCTTTTTATTTCTGTAAAATCAGTGGTAATATTCCTACTTTCATTTCTGATTTTGATAATTTGAGTTTTTTCTCTTTTTTTCTTAGTCATTCTTGTTAGCTTTGTCCATTTTCATTGGTCTTTTAAAATAATCAACTTTTGTTTCATTGCTTTTCCCTTCTCTATTTTATTGATCTCGGCTCTAATCTAAATTATTTCCTCTCTTCTGCAGTTTAGGCTTAGTCTGGTTTTGGTGGGTTTTTTTTTTCCTAGTTCCTTAAGTTGTAAAGTCAAGTTGTTGATTTGAGACCTTTCTTCTTCTTCTTCTTTATTTTTTTCGAAACAGAGTCTCACTCTGTCACCCAGGCTGGAGTGCAGTGGCACCATCTTGGCTCACTGCAACTTCTGCCTCCCAGGTTCAAGTAAGTCTCCAACCTCAGCCTCCTGAGTAGCTGGGACTATAGGGTGTGACATCGTGCCTGGCTAATTTTTATATTTTTAGTAGAGATGGAGTTTCACCATGTTAGCCAGGATGGTCTTGATTTCTTGACCTTGTGATCTGCCTGCCTCAGCCTCCCAAAGTGCTGGGATTACAGGCATGAGCCACCGCGCCCGGCTAAGATCTTTCTTATTTTTTACCATAAGCATTTAACAGGTCTAAAATTTCTTTTTAGCACTACTTTTGCTGCATCCCCCAAGCTTCAGTGTGTTGTTTTTATTCATACCTCTTTATTTTTTTAAAGTCATTTTATTTATTATTATTATTTTTTGAGACGGAGTTTCGCTCTTGTTACCCAGGCTGGAGTGCAATGGCACGATCTCGGCTCACCGCCTCCTGGGTTCAGGCAATTCTCCTGCCTCAGCCTCCTGAGTAGCTGGGATTACAGGCACGTGCCACCATGCCCAGCTAATGTTTTGTATTTTTAGTAGAGACGGGGTTTCACCATGTTGACCAGGATGGTCTCGATCTCTTGACCTTGTGATCCACCCGCCTTGGCCTCCCAAAGTGCTGGGATTACAGGCTTGAGCCACCGCGCCCGGCTTATTTCATTTTTTTAAGTTTTATTTTGAGACAGGGTCTCACTCTGTCACCCAGGCTGGAGTGCAGTGGCATGATCTCAGCTCACTGTAGCCTCTGCCTCCCGGGTTCAAGCAATTTTCCCACCTCAGCCTCCCAAGTAGCTGGGATTACAGGTGCCTACCACCACGCCTGGCTAATTTTTACATTTTTAGTAGAGATGGGGTTTCACCATGTTGGCAAGGCTGGCCTCAAACTCCTGATCTCAGGTGTTCTGCCCACCTCGACCTCCCAAAGTGCTAGAATTACAGGCATGAGCTACTGCACCTGCCCTAAAGTCATTTTAAATCCCATTTGAGCAGCCACTGACCCAGTGAATTGGTGTGGGATCTCCTCCCTTCTCAGACCCACAGAATGAATGAGAACCTGGCCATCCGGCACCAAGTGGGTGAGTCCTGACCCTCCACAGAGGAAGCCCAGCTGGCATCACCCTGATCAGCACCCTAGTGTCTCCTGGTATTCAGTGGCATCGATCCCGTGGTGTCCAAGGCCCCCAAATCCCTGCCTGCTTTAATCTTGGAGACCCCAGACCCCTACTCCTGCCATCTCCATTATCTCGGTCAGAGGCCTCTTGGGATGTCTTCAAGAACCTTTTCTTCTCCATCCCTAAAATCCAAAAACCTGATCGGGAGGGTGTAGACTCATCCCAGGGCAGGCAAGTTCCCTCCCCATGGGGGCTTCAAGCACAGGAGCAACTTCTCGGCAGGACTCTGTGCTCCATCAATCGAAATGCATTTCTGGGTCCTGAATTATTTGTTTCTATGCTTTTCACCCTAATTAATTATATGTCCCTTCGAAGCCTTGCTTGACTCCTCCTACAAGGCCCTAGAAGGTACTAGATAAATGTGTCCAAACGGTGGATGAGCCGTGCATGGATGCTGCCGGGAGCAGGGCGGTCAATAGCAAACAGGGACTGGGAAGAGGAAACACCTGCAGGGATGAGGACAGACAAGCGTGTGCCCCAGATTCGGCCTCTCCTGGCCCCCCTTCCCTCGCTGAGCCTTGGCAGCTTTGCCTGTCAGCCATGCCGAAGTCAAATGAGCCAGAGGTCGTGGTCAGGCTGTGGCACAGAGGACTCCCAGAGCTTCTTTTCTTGTGTGTAAAGAAGGATGCCTCCCCACCCTCCCGGAGCAGCCAAAGTCGGTTCTCCCCAACAGTCCCTCCCTGCAAAGCCAAGGCTCTGCCCAAGGACTTCCCCTGGCCCAAGGACACGCTGCTGTGTGCCCAGGGCAAGCCTGAGGGCCTGGCAGCTGACACCCTAGGAGTAGCCCGCCACCCCAGGAGCAGCCCTCACCTAACGATGGATGGGGGCAGGTGGGTAAATCCCTGGCTCCCATACCTCTGGGTCGGGATGACCCAAAGCATGCTGTACACGGTCTCCCAGAAGTCCCCAGAAGGACCAAACCCCGGTTACCCACAGCAGTAAGCTTCTCATCCCTGCACCCTCTAATCAATTTCCTTCTCTTCGTCATCTCACTTCCCTACCTTACCACCAGTGCTTCCAGGAATCAGTTTCCAAACAAACTTCCTGCACTCAACTCGACATCTCAGGGTCTGGATTTAGACACGGGAATTGGTATTTTAATAAGAGCCGATGGTTAACTGAACGTTCTCAATATCCCAGGCTCTCAACAATAACATGGGAAACATTTCACTCTTATTATTTGTTTGTATCGAGTATCAGTCAGGAGAGGGCGTTTTCAGCTGCAGTAACAAACACCCCCCAAGTCTCAAGGGCTTATTACCACTAAGGTTTAGCTTGATGGGAAGGGTCTCTCTCTTTGCAGATCTTCGGGACCCGCTCAGACTAACGTGTTTCACCATCTTAAGATACCCCCATCTCGGCCAGGCATGGTGGCTCACGCCTGTAATCCCAGCACTTTGGGAGGCCAAGGTGGGTGGATCACAAGGTCAGCAGTTCAATACCATCCTGACCAACATGGTGAAACACCATCTCTACTAAAAATATAAATATTAGCTGGGCTTGGTGGCGCACACCTCTAATCCCAGCTACTCAGGAGGCTGAGGCAGGAGAATCGCTTCAACCCGGGAAGCGGAGGTTGCAGTGAGCCAAGATTGTGCCACTGCACTCCAGCCTGGATGACAGAGTGAGACTCTGTCTCAAAAAGATATCCCCACCTCAAAAGGAGGCTTTGAAGTTTGCCAGAGCAGGGAAGAGAGTAGCACACAGGCTTTTCCACCAGGAAGTGGCATTGGTAACTTCTGTGCTCATTTCATTTACCTCTCCAAAGTCTCAACCCCAACTCTAAACCACAGACAAGACTTTTGAGGGAAGACCTGCCCTCCGGTCTGCGCCAACCACCTCTGAGTCAATTACTACTCTGTGAAACAAAGCACTCAAAAGTTAGCCGCAGAGATAACCCTGTTGTTTCTCATAATTTTTGTGCCTGAGGAATTCCGGGACCACTTGGCCAAACAGTCTATCGTGTGCTTGTGGTTCTGAGCCCCTGGCCGGGCACCTCTCCCTCTTATGTTTATTTGCGTGGCTTGTTGAGCTTCCTCACAGCATGGCAACTCAGGCAGCTGGTCTGCTCACATGGCATTTCAGCAAACGAAGCAGCAGCTGCATTTCTTCACACATTCTGCTGCTCCTCAGCAAGTTACACGTCCTCCCAGAACCGAGGGGAGACAGACCATGTGCAGAGGACGAATGGGCTGGAGAGATTACTGCAGCCACCACCCCCGCCAAAGAGGAACCCTGTGGGCGTGAACCCTGTGCCACATCCTCAAGGTGCCAGCTCTGCCCTGCGACGGAGAACTGAGAGGCGCCAGTGGCCTGCATGACTCATACTGCTGTTTCTTGCTGGATTTCTAGCTCAGAAATCATGTCACCTAGGTAGCTGGCCCCATGCTGCGTGTCAATGATGGGGTTTTGTTGGTACTGGTACATGGTCAGTCAGTATCTGGATTCGAGTACGTGGAAATTGGTGGCACTGAAGGAACTCCAAGCATCGTTGATCACATACATTTACCATGACATTGGATTTCTGCTACAGGTGTGTGAGGTGAGCCGGGAGGGCACTGCCACGCCCCTTTTTAAAGATGTTAAAGCTGAGACCCAAAAGTTTACATGGTGACCCTGCATGTGAGCTGCGGATTAAAGATGAAGGCTGCCAACTTCTGTTCCCAAGACCTCCCCAGCCCCTGCGAGGGGCCTGCAGGAGGCCTTTCCTCCTAGTTAGAAAGTGGAGCTTTCGCCGGGCGCGGTGGCTCAAGCCTGTAATCCCAGCACTTTGGGAGGCCGAGGCGGGTGGATCACGAGGTCAAGAGATCGAGACCATCCTGGTCAACATGGTGAAACCCCGTCTCCACTAAAAATACAAAAAATTAGCTGGGCATGGTGGCACGTGCCTGTAATCCCAGCGACTCAGGAGGCTGAGGCAGGAGAATTGCCTGAACCCGGGAGGCGGAGGTTGCGGTGAGCCGAGATCGCGCCATTGCACTCCAGCCTGGGTAACAAGAGTGAAACTCCGTCTCAAAAAAAAAAAAAAAAGAAAGTGGAGCTTTCTAGGGGAGTTAGCCATACTAAAGGAGAAGGGTGGGGAACAGAGGAAGAGCCTGCCCCCACCACCCACTCCCTGTAGAAAAACAGCCCTTGAGGCTGGGCACAGTAGCTCACGCCTATAATCCCAGCACTTTGGGGGGCAGAGGTTGCGGTGAGCCGAGATCATGCCATTGCACTCCAGCTGGGCCACAAGAGCAAAACCCTGTCTCAAAAGACAAAGAAAAAAAGAAAAAGAAAAACGGCTCTTGAATCACCCAAAGTCTAATGAGGGAAATCCAACTCATCCTAACTTCTCTTTTCACATAGTGGAAACTGAGGCACAGGAGGAGAAGGGGCCTGGCCAAGTTCACACAGAGGTAAGTGGCAAAGCTGGGGCCTGACCTGGGTTCCCTGAGCCCCCCGCCTTGCTGCAGTGCCCTGTACCCTTCCGGGGGCAGGGGCAAACCACATGTCATCCTGCTTTCCGAACAAAACAGCGGCACCAGGCTTCTACATGTTAAACATTTGGTTTCTTTTTAAACATTTTCGTCAGCTGTCCTCTGGGCTTTAAAAATAGAGCCAGTCAGACGCAGGCCGGAGCTAAGTCAGGGAGCCGGCCTGAATATTCAGCTCCAGGGTGCAAAAGCACCAGGAAAGGGCAAAGCCTGATGAATTAACCCGTGTCCCTGAGCAGACAGAGCCAGCGCCTCGTCCCACTTCCTGTGGCTCCCTCTGGGCCTGGGAATCTGGGGGAGAGGGGCCCTGCCCAAAGGGAAGCAGGGTACAGTGTCCAGGCTCAGCAGGACCTAGGCCAAGTCTCTGGGATCTGGAAGGAATGGGACAGAAGCTCCCCAGTGAGGTGAGACGGGCCAGCTACCTTGGGTTTGCCTCTTTCAGGAAGCCCTCCAAGTTTTTAGTCTTTCACCTCCCAGGAGAGCCATGGAGAACTACTTTCTCTTTCTTCCTGCCTGGCTCCTTCGAAAACACTCTTTGCCCCACCCAAGCAGCTGTCATACCCCTCCTTAGAGTTCAAGGCTAAAAGGGGGCTGTGGGGTCCTTGACCTTGCCTAACCCTGGGTTCCCAACCCCTACACCCCCTCGCTGTGAGATTGGCTGACTGGTTCTCACAGCTGTTTATCCGTCCTGCAGGGGCTCGCTCTGTAGGGTGCAAACGAGGCTGGGAAGAGCGAGCTGTCACCTTGACAGTGTTTATAATCACCTGGGAACAGGGGAACAGGGTGTGTGCAGGAGGCTGATGGCCTGAGATGCCATAACAAGACGGGGCCACGGGGGAGGGCGGGGCAGAGACAGACGAGGCCAACAGAGCCCCCGCCACCTTGACTGCTCTCCCACGTGCCCCGCCCCTGTCTGCGTGCACAGCCTCATGGGCCTGTTCAGTCCCTCCAAGGCCCCCTCCCTCCTGCCCTGGGTCTTCACACCCAACCCCTCTACCCCATCACCACCACCTCCTGGACCGAGCTGATTCCTACTGCTCCTTCATGTCCCGTTTAAATCTCCCTCCCTTCCTTAGGAGATGGCAACGAATGAGTCAACAAGGAAGGGCTGGAGGAAGGACGGTCCAAGTTTAAGCAGAAGATGCTCTTTGGGAGACCTGAGACCTGGAGGTGCCATGGGAGGGCTGAGCCTGCGCACAGGGAAGAGTGCCGGGAGCAGAAAGAACAGGTGCAGGAGCTTTGAGGGGAGCGCGGAGGCTGGAGAGGTGGAGCCAGTGGACAAAGATGAGGCCGTGGTGAGGACTTGGGCTTCTGGCCTAGTGAAGTGTGAGCCATGGGAGGGTTTTGAGCAGAGGAGGGAGGAGAGCTGCCTTAGACTGGGGGAGAGCAGACTCTAGGGGGCAAGGGTGGGAGCAGGAGCCAGCGAGGAGCTGACCCAGGGCCACAGTGACAGCTGATGGCAAGGCTGTGTTCTGAGTGCAGCTGGAGTCAAAGCCAGTAGAATCTGACGTGAGAAGGGACGGTGTGGGCCGGGCGCAGTGGCTCATGCCAGTAATCCCAGCACTTTGGGAGGCCGAAGCAGGCAGATCATCAGGTCAAGAGATTGAGACTATCCTGGCCAACATGGTGAGACTCCCCCTGGGACTACAGGCACTTGATACTGCACCCGGATAATTTCTCTATGTAAAAATACAAAAATTAGCCAGGCACGGTGGCGCGGCCTGCAGTCCCAGCTACTCGGGAGGCTGAAGCACGAGAATTGCTCGAACCCGGGAGGTGGAGGTCGCAGTGAGCCGAGATCGCCCTACTGCACTCAGCCTGGGCAACAGAGCGAGACTCTGTCTCAAAAAATAAATTAAAAAGAAGGGACGGTGTGAGGAGAAGGGAGGCCAGGCCAGCTCCCGAGCAGCCTTCTGATCCCCACCCCCACACCCCTTTCCTCCTTGGTAGAACTTAGCACTACTGAAATGGATGACCCAATCATTAGCCATCCTGCACGTCCTCTCCCTGTGCACTGGCTCCTGCTGTGTCCCACATCCAGCTCAGCGGAGGGGCCAGGCCGTGTCCAGTGGGTTTCTGAAGGCTCTTCGGAAGGGAGGGTGGGGGCTGTCTCATAGGAAGTCAAGGGCCAAGTACAAGAGGCAGTGATCAGGCCTTGGCCATGGCCGGGACCCCACAGACATCTGCAAAGGATCAAAAGCACGAATGGGCGGGTCACAGGTATCAAATCCCACTTAGAGGGAAATGCGCCCCTGGTGTCACAGAATTCACAGAGTGGTGGCCCCCCGGCAACGTCTTGTCAACTGAAAAATCACACGATTTATAAATGTAGAGAGGAGAATTTGTTTCATATAAAGGGGTAGGACCTGTAAGCTGGGAAGCAGGCCTCCAGCCGAAACCGGAGGCAGGCGCCGCGGAACGGACTGGCCAGGTGCACACGTTCAACAGGCTATCGGACGAGTGTTCACCGAGGGCGGATCATGCACACGTGTGATGGGCAGGCATGCATGCTGGAAACAGATGCTCGGTGCCGCACAGAAAAATCAGCACTGACAATCGATCTCTCAGCAAAGCAATTTTTACTTCCTGGACTGCAGGAATGGCGCTCTTGCTAGCCATCTTGGCACGAGAAGACAATGAATAAAGGAAAAGCAAACATATTTATCCCTGACCCATTTGGGGTCGCCCTTACTGCTGTGTCTGATTTCTGTTGGTTGGCGCCAGACCTCACAATTCAAACTAAACCCCGCTTGGCTAACAACTTAAAACTTTTCTTGCCGGGCGCGGTGGCTCAAGCCTGTAATCCCAGCACTTTGGGAGGCCGAGGCGGGTGGATCACGAGGTCAAGAGATAGAGACCATCCTGGTCAACATGGTGAAACCCCGTCTCTACTAAAAATACAAAAATTAGCTGGGCGTGGTGGCGCGCGCCTGTAGTCCCAGCTACTCGGGAGGCTGAGGCAGAAGAATTGCCTGAACCCAGGAGGCGGAGGTTGCGGTGAGCCGAGATCGCGCCATTGCACTCCAGCCTGGGTAACAAGAGCGAAACTCCGACTCAAAAAAAAAAAAAAAAAAAAAAACTTCTAAACAGGTAAAAGCAATGGAGAGCTGGGACATGCCTGTGAGCACGTCCTGCAGATATTTTGGTTAAATTACAAAGGCACAGAATATACTAAATTACAAGAGCATAGAATATATACTATGTGCCTGTAAGCATGGCATGTCTAACAGTTACATAGGATAGGGCTTACCAAAGAGTTATTAGCACACTTAACGATTTACTGTTTAACAGGAAAGGAAACTTTAAAGAAGAACTTTTCTGCTTCCCCCAATGCACATTACTTGCATGTTATGCTCACCTTGGGGCGGAGACTTAACAATTTAATGTGTTATCCTTCAGCCCTCCTCATCAAAAGGCGAAGCAGGGGCCGGATGCGGTGGCTCACACCTGTCATCCCAGCACTTTGGGAGGCCAAGGTGGGTGGATCACTTGAGGTCAGGAGTTAGAAACCAGCCTGACCAACATGGTGAAACCCTATCTCTACTAAAAATACAAAAAATTAGCCGGGCATGGTGGCAGGCTCCTGTAATCCTAACTGCTTGGAAGGCTGAGACAGAAGAATTGCTTGAACTTGGGGGGTGGAGGTTGCAGTGAGCCGGGATCCCACCACTGCACTCCAGCTGGGCGACAGAGCGAGACTCTGTCTCAAAAAAAATGGTGAAACAGGAACATGAAGACACTCAGTGCGCAGCCTCTGAAAACCTACCAGAGGCCGTCCATGGTCTGTGGTCTCATCAGGAGAAAGTTCCTGAACTCAGTCGCTTGTCCAGTGGAGGCTATAGACACGGCTGGTGGGCAGGGCTGGGGGTCCCCTGTAGACACGGCT
>NW_022437155.1:788922-792943 GCF_009761245.1 Sapajus apella
ACTCCTGGTGGGCAGGGCTGGGGGTCCCCTGTAGTTACTGCTGGTGGGACTGCAAATTGTTCTAATTTTGCATAACTCGAAGCCAGTGGTTGTTCAGCTGGTAGAGAAAAAGAAAGCCCGTACCTGTTAGAACACAGTTTATTCTCTAGGCAGAGAGTGTGACTTAACCCTTGCCTGGCTCGGCCTAGGTCCTGTTTATAATTTGATTTCTTATTGCCACAAAGAGTCTGTTCCATCAGTCTTCTGTTCCCTATTTTAACATTAATGCTGGTCAGTTGTGTCTAAACCACAAAATGGAGGGGGGTGGCTGGGTGCAGTGGCTCACACCTGCAATCCCAGTACTTTGGGAGGCTTAAGTGGATGGATCATCTGAGGTCAGTAGTTTGAGACCAGACTGGCCAACATGGCAAAACTCTATCTCTACGAAAAATATAGAAATTAGCTGGGCGTGCTGGTGTGCACCTGTAGTCCCAGCTACTTGGGAGGCTGAGACAGGAGACTTGCTTGAACCCAGGAGGCAAAGGTTGCAGTGAGCCAAGATCGTGCCATCGCACTCCAGCCTGGGTGACAGAGCAAGACTCAGTCTCAAAACCAACAACAACAAAACCCCATGGAGGGGGTATAAAGAGGCACGTCCCACCAACTGTCCTGTCACAGCCAGGAATTACATGTTTAACATTTACTGGGGTCCCCATGGATAAGAGAGGGGACTCGGTCTGTTCAGTCTGTTGTGGACCCAGAATTTAGTTTTAATTCTCCGTCTCCACCATCAGGGACCTGATCTTTAGCTTCATGTGTTCAGAAATTGTTTTCTAGTGGCTCCAGTGGGGAAGGGGCTCTGGGGCCTGGAACCAGGACACTGTGAGACAGAGCCAGTGGGTGCACAAAGAGAATGAAGGTCCCCAGGCTAAACTGTCCCGGTGTCCCGGTCCACTCCCTGCTGACACGTCCCGGCCTGGGGTGCCCAGATCTGGAGAAGCGGCCTGGCCAACTCAGAATCCATGCAGGGAGTGAGTCAGGGTCCTTCAGGCCTTATCCCGGGGTGAGGACAGCCCGCAGCCACTTGCTCCTTTGCTTGTGTCGGCTGTGAGCTCAGGAAGGCAGGGCCCGGCCTGGCCTTCCCCGCACAGTCTCACGCCGAGGACAGAGCCCACCCCGCTCACAGTCCATCTGCCTGCTGCCTTCACACAGCAGTTTCAACCCAAGCTGAGGCCCGCCCGGCTCCTCCTGCAGCTGCCACCAAAGGCCAGGCTTGCTGCAAAGGCCGCGCCACAGGAGGGCGTGTGGCTGCCGGAACTCTGCCGGGGCAGGAGGCTGCACAAGAGGCCCGTCCGTGGCCGCGCTGCCCATGGAGTAGCCTTTCTGTTGTTTCTTTCTTTTCTTTTCTTTTTTCTTTTCTTTTTTTGACATGTAGAGTCTTGCTCTATGGCCCAGGCTGGAATGCAGTGGCTTAATCTTGGCTCACTGCAACCTCTACCTCCTGGGTTCAAGCGATTCTCCTGCCTCAGCCTCCCGAGTAGCTGAGATTACGGGTGTGCACCACCATGCCCAGCTAATATTTCCATTTTTAGTAGAGACGGGGTTTCACCATGTTGGCCAGGCTGCTCTCAAACTGTTGAACCTCAAGCGATCCCCTTGCCTCGGCCTCCCAAAGTGCTATGATTACAGGCGTGAGCACGGCGCCCGGCCCGTTCTTTTATTTCTTTGCTTCTCTAATGAACTTGCTTTCAAAAACAAAAACAGGTCAGGTGCGGTGGCTCACGCCTGCAATCCCAGCACTTTGGGAGGCCGAGGCGGGCAGATCACGAGGTCAAGAGATCCAGACCAGCCTGGCCAACATGGCGAAACCCCATTTCTACTAAAAATACAAAAATTAGCTGGGCATGGTGGTGTGCACCTGTAATCCCAGCTACTCAGGAGGCTGAGGCAGGAGAATTGCCTGAACCCGGGAGGGGGAGTTGCCAGTGAGCTGAGATGACACCACTACACTCCAGCCTGGTGACAGAGTGAGACTCTGGCTCAAAAAGAAAAAACAAAACAAAAAAACCCACAAAAATTTTAAAAAGAGGCCCATCAGTGCCCTGGGGGAACGGGGCCATCCTGAGTCTGGGGGTCGGTCCCTGGGTGCTGGTCCTTCATCTAGGGCAGGAACTTGTGGAGTGGCCGGGGCTAGGGTTCCAGTGTCCCAGTCCTTGCATGTGGTTACACGGCCCCTCCCCCCACCACCCAGGGCCTGAAGTCTGCAGAGTCAAACTCAGTTCCTGGAGAGATCTCTGCTCTCCAGCAGCTCTGGCTGAGCCTGTCAGTCTCATGGTGGTCGCTAGGAAACGGGACATGCATTCAGGCTGGTTCATGGCATCCCAACGATCATCCTCTCCCAGCGATCTGTCAACACCCAAGTCCCTCCTGCATTTGGCTTCTGCCTGTCACCTCCCCCTAAGGCAGCTGGCCGCTTTGTATGTGATGACCCTGGGAAGCTGGCTCTGACCTCACCTGCCTGAGAAGCTGCCTCTCCTCCCAGCCACCCTCACCCTACATTCTTCTGATCTCCAGCTGAGTCCTAAGCCCTGACCTTCCCACAGTCAGCAGGTTTCCTGTTGTTCCCAAGGATCTGCCTTAGTCCCTGAGGAGACAGACCATTTGCTTCACACTCTCATCCTCCATTTCCTAGCTGTGTGGCCTTGGGCAGGCTGCTGGCCCTCTCTGAGCCTCATTTCCACATTGTAAAATGAGGACAACGTTAGCACCTGCCTCTCTGGACTGCTCTGAGAACCAAATGAGCTCCCATGCGTGAGCTCACCCTGAGACTGCCAGCACACATGGGCGCGACTGCCCTTGTCCTTATTCTGGGGTCCCTGCAGCACCGGCTCTGGGGTAGGACCATGCCTCTCCCTGGCCCGGCCCCCCAGACACCCCCAGCTGCAGGACCTTGGGTGAGGGGTCCCCTCCTGGGCGCCAGATGTCCGTCTCAACAGCGTGGGACCAGAGAGGGCAGCTCCAGGAGTCTCTCTCTTCTTGTCCAAGTCTGAGTGGAACCAGATGTCCTCTGCTGACTCGTGGGAATATTGGAACACCCAGCACAGGCTCTCCCAGGACTGTCCTCCAGGCGACAGCAGCCAGCGTCCTCCCCACGCCAGACCCTCAGACCCCACGTTCCCCATGCTGGGATGTATCCCAACGTGTGAGGCAGTGCTTCTTAGTATTTTCTGGATCATACGCTTCTTTGAGAATTAGAAAAACCAATCACACTCTTCCCAGAGGGCGCCCTGAGCAGAGTGAAGAGCCCCTGTCTATGACGTGGGGATGAAGAGCAGCTGTGAGCATCAGATGGACCAAGCCCAGATCCTGGCTGTGCTGGGATTCAACACGCCTGCGGGCATCTCAGGTTCTTCCATCTGTGAAGCTGGAGTGTTAACAGCACCCACCTCAAGGATTTGATGAGATCATTCATACACATCACTTAGGAGATGCTTGGCACACAATGAATGTTGGCAAGCCCACACTCACCTGCTCTGCAACCTTCCCAAGACCACCCCCTCCCAGCCTTCACCTCCCCTCCCTGCCTCTGTCCTCCCCCTCTCAGCCTTCACCTCCCCTCCCTGCCTCTGTCCTCCCCCTCCCAGCCTTCACCTCCCCTCCCTGCCTCTGTCCTCCCCCTCCCAGCCTTCACCTCCCCTCTCTGCCTCTGTCCTCCCTCTCCCTGCCTCTGTCCTCCCCCTCCCTGCCTCTGTCCTCCCCCTCCCTGCCTCTGTCCTCCCTCTCCCTGCCTGTCCTCCCCTCCCTGCCTCTGTCCTCCCCCTCCCTGCCTCTGTCCTCCCCTCCCTGCCTCTGTCCTCCTCTCCCTGCCTCTGTCCTCCCCCTCCCTGCCTCTGTCCTCCCTCTACGTGCCTCTGTCCTCCCCCTCCCTGCCTCTGTCCTTCCCTCCCTGCCTCTGTCCTCCCCTCCCTGCCTCTGTCCTCCCCCTCCCTGCCTCTGTCCTCCCCCTCCCTGCCTCTGTTCTCCCCCTCCCTGCCTCTGTCCT
>NW_022437155.1:793043-803194 GCF_009761245.1 Sapajus apella
CCCCTCCCTGCCTCTGTCCTCCCCCTCCCTGCCTCTGTCCTCTCCCTCCCTGCCTCTGTTCTCCCTCTCCCTGCCTCTGTCCCCTTCCTCCCTGCCCTGTTGCCCTGCCTTCCAAATGCCATCTCTCATATCCATCCTCATCCCCATTTCCACTACCAGGGAAGCAACAGTGTTTGCATCTTCTAATCCAAGCTTGCCAAACTCTTTGTCAGTTCTTTTTTTTCTTTTCTAATGAGATAATCATATTGTCTACAAAACAACTAACTGTATCTCATTTTCAATATTTAAATATTGTGACCAGTCCATGTATATCTGAAAATAATTTCTTTTTTGAACTGTTCAAATCTATCTATCTATAGATTTATCTTGTTAGATGGTGGATATAGAGTCTGATTAATTTTAGATATTGGTAGAATAAGGTTAAGTAGATGTGTGAAAATATTAAGGGAGGTGGAGCACAGTGCCTCACCTGTAATCCCAGTACTTTGGGAAGCTGAGGGGGTGGATCACTTGAGGTCAGGAGTTCGAGACCAGCCTGGCCAACATGGTGAACCCCAGCCTCTACTAAAATTACAAAAAATTAGCCGGGCGTGGTGGGGCTCAGTTCCAGGTACTCAGGAGGCTGAGGCAGGAGAACTGTTTGAAGCTATGAGGCAGAGATTGCAATGAGCTGAGATCACACCACTGTACTCCAGCCTGGGAGACAAGAGCAAAACTCCATCTAAAAAGAAAAAGAAAAAGAAAAAGAGAGAGAAACAGGAGAAAGAAAGAAAGAAAAAAGAAGGAACGAAGAAAAAAAGAAAGAAAAGGAAGGAAGGAAGGGAGGGAGGGAGGGAGGGAGGGAGGGAGGGACGGAGGAAATGTTAAGGGAAATCTCCAGAAAAATAGAAATAGAATGTATAACTTGTAAACTATTAGAGAGAAAATTGAAATTGAAAAAATGAAATCAACCCAACAAATATCAGGAAAAAGAAGAAAGACAAAACATGGGAAGTAGAAAACAAAAACTTATATAAAAGGAATAAGTTCAAACATTTCAACAATCACATGTAATAAATGTGAATGGGTTAAATTCACCTATTCAGGAGTCTCCCTAGACAAAAAACCTATAGGACCTATATAGATTTGAATAGTTTAAAAAAGAAATCGTGGCCGGGCATGGTGGCTCACGCCTGTAATCCCAGCACTTTGGGAGGCCAAGACAGACAGATCACGAGGTCAAGAGATTGAGACCATCCTGGCCAACATGGCGAAACCCCATCTCTACTAAAAATACAAAAATTAGCTGGGCATGGTGGCGGGCACCTGTAATTCCACCTACTTGGGAGGCTGAGGCAGGAGAATTGCTTGAGCCCGGGCAGAGGTTGCAGTGAGCCAAGATCAAGGCACTGCACTCTAGCCTGGACAGCAGAGTGAGACTCCATCTCAAAAAAAAATAAGAAAAAGAAAAGAAATTGTATTATATCTGCTAATTTCTGAGAAAAGCATATTAAGATCTCTCACTCTAACTATAAAATTGTCCATTTCTCTTTATAGTTCTATGAGTTTTTGTGTTAAATATTTTGAAACTATGTTGAGGGCATAAGACTTCATAATTTTTATTTTGCTGGTGTATATTGTCTCTTAGCAACGTGAATTCAAATTTCCTTTTTTAATAAAGTTTTTTATTTGAGCTCTATTTTGTCTGATATTGATGTATGCTCACCAGGAGCTTTCTGTTAGGATTTTTAAAATTATATCTTTTTCTACTCTCTTGTTTAGAACCTTCCTGGGTCATTAGGATTTATTTATATGTGTTTTCTGAAGGCAGGATTTTTTGTCCTTCTTTTTTTTTTTGGTCTAGGGAGACTCCTGAATACTCAAATTTAACCCATTCACATTTATTGTATGTGAGTATTGAAATGTTTGAACTTATTCCTTTTATATAAGTTTTTATTTTCTATTTCCTATGTTTTGTTTTTTGTATCTTTCCTGATATTTGTTGGTTGGACTTCATTTTTCCCATTTCAGTTTTTCCCTCTGCTAGTTTATAAGTTACACATTCTCCTATTTTTCTGGAGATTTCCTTACATTTGCACATATTACTTAACTTTATTCTATGAATAGCTACAATTAATCATAATCCATATCTACCCCTTATCAAGACAAGTGCTTTAGCACTCACTTACTCTCTACTGCTCCATAAACACCTGAATCCTTTAATAATATCTAATATTTTAGTTGCAGATTGTTATTAATTTTCAAGTAATCAACACTTATTAAAAATTTAGTAAGTTTCATTGGTTTATTTGCTCCTCACCGTCTCTTGTATTCCACTTCTTTTTTGTGACAGGGTTTTCCTCTGTCACCCAGGCTGGAGTACAGTGTCTCAAAAAAAAAAAAAAAGTCTATTTGGACCTTACTTCATCCTCACCGGCCGTCCAGCATCTGCTCAGTACATGTAGGAGCCCCCCTTTCTCTCTTTCCAACGCCCTAGGGACTCAGCACCTCTCTGCTGCAGTCAGTGGTTTCGTCAGTGAGTGCTGCAGGAACAAAAGAGACCATGGCGGTGGTGGGGGGGGGGGGGGGGGACCTTTTGGAGGAAAGAAGAGGTGGGCAGGGCCTTCAAGGAAGAACAGGCTTCAAGTAAGTGGGGAGGGAAGGAAAAGATTCAGTCTGGAGGTGGGGGAGGCAGGAAGGACAGAGCAAGGCGAGGTGTGAGACTGTCGGGGAAGACCTTCATCTGCTTTGTTTAGGCAGAGGTCAGGGATTCAAACATCATAGGGGGCCCGGAGGTGACAAACCTGCGACCAGGGCTGGGTCCAAGAGGGCCGGGGACTGAAGCCTGGGGCAGGATGTTTAGTTACTGCCCAAGCAGGCAAGCCATCTGTGCCCAGCTCCTGAGGGCTTGCAGTAGAGGATATAAAAGAACCATGAAAAAATACCAAAGCCACCAAAGCGCTTCTAGGGCTGCCAGTTTGCAACCTCTGATGTGTATGGGTGCCCAGCGTTGGCACCATGGGAGGGGCCCACAGCAGATGGAAGCTCCCATGAGAACAGGAACGCACACATGTCTTTCAGCACCTGGCTTTCTCCTAGCCAGGCCCGTGCAAGACCCCCGCCACCCCCCAGTCTGTCTCTGGACCGGGAATGCCCACAGCACTTTGCCCTTTCAGATGAAGTCACAGCTCAGGCAATTCATCCTACCCTTCCGCCAGCCAAGTGGTTGAGGTCCCCAGGGCCTACCCACAGGACCTTCAACGTGCCTGGGGTCAGAAAGAGATGCTGGTCATTAGGAACACCCCTGTGGGACCAGAGCATGGGGCGGGTGTGGTGGGGTGGTGACTGCAGGCTCCAAGGGAGGCCCCTCCAGAGAAGCAGTGAGGACCCGAGCATCTAGAGCTGGTCCTCTGGTGCCATCCAGTGGCCATTTGTGTGAACTGCAGCCCCACACCGCTGCCTGATACTCTCCAGAGCCAAAACTGCCAGGCGTCAGCAGAAAACCGGGCGAGAATACAGGATTTCTGCCCACAGCCTCATCCCCTCAGCCCCGCTTCTCTCTACATTTTAAGGAGACTGATTATTGCTGGGTTCCTTTAGGCCCTGACCTGTGGGTACAAACCAGCTTTGCTAAATCTGATCAAAGACTTTTTTTTTTTTTTTTTTTTGAGACGGAGTTTCGCTCATGTTACCCAGGCTGGAGTGCAATGGCGCGATCTCGGCTCACCGCAACCTCCGCCTCCTGGGTTCAGGCAATTCTCCTGCCTCAGCCTCCTGAGTAGCTGGGATTACAGGCACGCGCCACCATGCCCAGCTAATTTTTTGTATTTTTTTTTTTAGTAGAGACGGAGTTTCACCATGTTGACCAGGATGGTCTCGATCTCTTGACCTCGTGATCCACCCGCCTCGGCCTCCCAAAGTGCTGGGATTACAGGCTTGAGCCACCGCGCCCGGCCCAAGACGACTCTTTTTTGGACTGCGCTTGTGGAGACCCAGCATCTCCCTCTCCAAAGCCGCAGGGACCCTCAGCCTCTCCCCCAGGCCTGGGCAGCTCAGGATAAAGGTAACACCGCAAAAGCTGTTCCCGACACAGCCCACACGGACTCCCCGCTGCAGGGAAGTGAGAGCCAGGGCTAGTGAAGACAGCACCAGTAAAGACAGGTGAGCAGCAGGTGCAAAGGCGCAGGTGAGAGGCCTGCAAGGAGCCCCAGGAGCCCGGAGTGGGGGGATGCGAGGGCCAGGTCCTGAAGGGTCTTCCCTCAGTGCTAAGCTAAGGAGATCCCACTTCATCCCCAACATGACAGGGAGCTGTGAGTGGGCCGGAGGTGCAGCCCAAGGCCCGGCTGCACCCTACGGAGCCCTGGCTTGGAAGCAGAGCGGCTTTCCTCTTCCGGCCTCTATAAGGTCTTGCTGGTGGTGGGTGCTTGCAGTTTATGGCTGGAGACAGGTTTCTGCGGGCCAAGGGTGAGCCCCTTACCCGGGCAGGCTGCTCATGGGTCCTCACTGGAGCCCTGGGCCTATCAGGCGCTTGTCCACAGCAGCCTGGAGGGGAAGAGAAAGAAGAGCTGGCCCAGGAGGGCAAGAAGAGCACAAAGGGAATGGGGCCCTTCCCCCTTCTTTCCCCGCAGCGGCCTGTGCCCATGCACCCCCATCATAAGCACCGGCGAGTCATCATTGGGACTGTGCTGCCACCTGGTGGCCATATCAGGACAATGCCCCTGGAAGGACTCCCAAGTTCCCGTGGAAGGCCCCTTTTCTCCATTTGGGACTCCCACTATTGAGCCCACCACCTTGCTTGACAGAGGAAGTCAGTTTCCCCAATCAAGCAGCAACATTCTGGAATAAATGTCCCTATTTCCTTCAGCCCTTTCTTTTTTTCTTTTTTTTTTTTTTTAAGACAGTCTTGCTCTGTGGCCCAGGCTCGAGTGCAGTGGTGCAGTCTTGGCTCACTGCGGCCTCTGCCTCTGGGTTCAAGCAATTCTCCTGCCTCAGCCTCCTGAGTAGCTGGGATTACAGGCGCACACCACTATGCCTGGCTAATTTTTGTGTTTTTAGTAGAGACTAAAATCTTGGGAGACAAAACTTGGGAGCAGCAAGGGGCCTGCCAGTGAAGTCTTACCTGGCTCCACAGGTGCTCTGAGCCCCTCAGGTCTGGCCTCAGCTTCATCTGACCCCAGACTGCATGGCCCCTGCAACCCTCAGCCCCAGCTCACTTCACCAAGCAGGCGGTTGCCCACCAGAGTTCTTGGCCATGGTTCCTCCACAAACACTTAGGATCCCCTGGGTTTTTCCTTTCCAGGCCGAGGGAGAGCAGGGGGCCTTGGGGCCCTACCTGAGGCTCACCTGCTCGGCCTCTCTCATGCCACGCAGAAGCAGCCCCTCATCAGCTGGGGTTTCTGTGGGGTTCCTGTTCTCTTGCTCATACCCCTCAACACAAACACCTACTATTGAACCAAGACAAATGGGGGTCACTTCCCAGGGCCCTGGCTCATCCTCCAACAGCGTGGCCCTTCCAAGGCTCTCCTCCCATCCAGGACCAGAGGCAGATTTCAGTCTAGTGGGGCCTTACCCCAGGTCATCTTCCTCCCTACCCCATGGACTTCCTGTCCTGGATAGCACTGGCCCTACCTTCCCAAGGGTGGTGGGGTTGTCCCCTGGCCTGATTGGCAGGAGTGCAAGGAAGAAAACTGGGGCAACAGGGGTTGCCTATGAAGTGCTGTCTCCATTGCATATGTAAGCGCCAGGCCAGTCACGTGGTGATTAATTCGCTCCCATCCCCTCTTCACCCTCCCCTGTCCCAAGGCTGGCAACGGAGGCCACCTCGGTGGCTGGGCCTGCCCCTCTGGCCTCTAAGAATTGGCCTGCTCTGGCCTGACCCTCTCTGCCTGTCCTGTGGTTTTGCTGCAAGCTGAGCGCCTGGAACCCCCTTCAGGTGGAGGCCTTGAAGCTCCCAACCTGGGCCCTCCTTTACCCAGGAACACCTGGGCCCCAAGAGAATGCCAGGCCAGAGGGCAGTGCCAGGAGACTACAAGCGCAGCCCAGCACAGCCACCACCTAGGGCAGCCCCAGCAGGCCTGGCCACGCAGAGATGGTTCGCGCCATCCCTAACCGTGAACCGCTCCAGCGGGTGGCTCCATGGCGGTGAAATATGCTGATCACAGGGGCGGGACACAGTAAGCTCTAAAAAAACAGCTATTGTAGTGATGCTGGATCGGGCCCCAACGAATGGGGAACCCTGACCCAGAAAACTGAAGAAACCCCACGGTCTTTCTGCCCTGAAGCCGAGGCCAGCCGGGAGGACTCCATCTGCATCCCGCTGCCATCTTTTGAATCATGTCTATACGCCGGGCGCTCCGAGAGAGATGCCCTTAAAATGTCCATTTTGCATTTAAAAAACACCCCCACTGAGGCCCAGGCATAGACGCAGAGCACAGAGGTCTATGGCGGGTAGGTTGGGAAGGGAGTTGGGGGGCGGTCACCCTTCCTCCACCCTGGGCTGCCGCTCCGACTGCCAAGCTTCCCTGCCCGGCTGGGCTGCCCCAGGCCTGCCTCCCTTACTCAGCATTGGAGCCCCCAGTGAATGAAGACACTTTTTTTTTTTTTTTTTGAGGCAGAGTCTTGCTCTGTCACCCAGGCTGGAATGCAACGGCACCAGCGCAGCTCGCTGCAACCTCCGCCTCCCAGGTTCAAGCAATTCTCTGCCTCAGCCTCCCAAGTAAGTAGCTGGGATTACAGGCGCCTGCCACCACACCTGGCTAATTTTTTGTATTTTTAGTAGAGACGGGGTTTCACCAAGTTGGCCAGACTGATCTCGAACTTCTGACCTCGTGACCCACCCACCTCAGCCTCCCAAAGTGCTGAGATTACAGGTGTGAGCCACCGTGCCTGGCCCTGATGACACATTTTACGGCCATGTGACCCCCCCCGTGACACCACCAGCAGCCCACGTAAGAAGACCATGCGATGGAACCTGAGGGCTGGAAAGTGCTGCTGGGGACCCTCGGTACACGGGACGATACCACGCAGCCTCTGTCGCCTGTTGGCAAGCAGGCCACACTTCAGCCCTTGTGTGCATTTGGGGATTTAGACCCAAACGCTGGAAGTAAACTTCATCTGGTGAGACTGCTCCCACACCTGTCCTCCAGGGCAATGGCCAAGGCTCGGCCAGAGCCCCTGCAACATGGATCATCCCTGGCCTGGGCCCGGCTCTGTTATACACCTGCATGTCCTGGTGTGAAGGCTATTCTGCTTACAGTGACCTCAGACCAGGCCACCTGCCCCGAGCCTGGCTATGAGGTGTCACTGCACTCGTCACAGGCCCTGCTGCAGGGTTTGCCCCCCCCCCCCCCGCCCCCTGCTATTTCCGAGCCCTTTCTGCACCATCATCTGCCACCACTGCGGGCCGGAGCTTGGCTGCTTGCTCGGAGCATGGGCATGTTGTACCAGCTGATCCACCTTCCTGGGAGGGTCCACAGGCCGGGAAGCAGAGGTAGACAGGGCAGTAAGAGAACAGGAAGGAAGAGAAGGCAGAGAAAGCCCTGGTCAGCCTGTGTGACCCCTGGGGGTAAGCATGCCCTGGGCCTCCCAGGCCCACAAGCTTTGCACATGGGTGGGTTTGAGCTGCGTTTCTGACACAGGCAAGTGGAATTCTGGAACCTGGAAGGGGGCCAGGGAGAGGTGGGGGCGGCAGGACATCAAGGACCTCACCCAAGCCAGGTAGGGGCTGCAGTGGGGAAGCAGCGAGGGACTTGGGTGGGGGCAAGGCCAGGCAGCATTGGCCCCTCCCCAAGGACAGGAGGACGCCCTGCACAGACAGGGATGAAGGGCCAAGGGGGAGGAGCCTGGGGACAAGGACAAGGCAGCGCTGCTGGAGGTCCCAATGCTGAAGAGCAGGTCGGGGATTCAGATGCCTCCACCCTCTGGCAGTGCGGAGAAGCAGGGGCACGTTCCCCACGCAGCTGAGCGTGCGGCCGGGACTCCTACCTGCTCCACACACCTGCTCTCCCAGCGCCCTCTCCACCTGTGGGATGTTGCCCCTTCCAGGGGCTCTGGTTCTAGAGCTCTGAATCTTTCCAACATTTTCAAATGAATCACAACTTCCAGCGAGAGCTAAGCCACTGAGAGGCCAGCCCTGTGGGTAAGGGAGGGACAGAGCTGACATGCCATGGGGCGGAACCAGATCTAGCTCTCCTATCAGGGGTGGATTTTCTTTTCTGGGGTTCACAAACTGGTTCTGATGCAAAACCCATGCTTCCCAAGCTTCCAAGAAAATTACCCTCATTTCAATCAGGAAATGTTTATTTTTTTTTGAGATGGAGTCTTGCTCTGTCGCTCAGGCTGGAGTGCAGTTCTCCGATCTCAGCTCACTGCAACCTCTGCCTCCCAGGTTCAAGTGAGTCTCCTGCCTCAGCCAGTCGAGTAGCTTGGATTACAGGCACCTGCCACCACGCCCGGCTAATTTTTGTGTTTTTAGTAGAGACGGGGTTTCACGTGTTGGCCAGGCTGGTCTCAAACTCCTGGCCTTAACTGAGCCATCTGCCTTGGCCTCCCAAAGTGCTGGGGTTATAGGCGTGAGCCACCACACCCAGCCTCAATCAGGAGAATGTTGACACGATCATGAATTTGGGGTCCTGGCCAAGGTCATCAGCTGTGGTGGGTGCCCTTCCCTTCCCAGTGCAATGAGGACTCAGCGGCCGGCTGAGCATCTGGGTGCAGACAGCACCTCGCTCGTCCACGCCTGCTTCCCATTTTCACCTTGGCAAGCTCCCCCCAGCCCTGGGCCTCTGCAGGGGCCTCAGCCAGGGACTTGCCCCTCTTTTCCACCTGGGGGACTGTGGCGGGACCCGAAGCCCTCGGGGCCTCCTCCTGCCGCCCTGCAGTCCCTCAGCCGCCTCGAAGCACCTGTTACCATCACAGCAAGTTGCTTTGAGGCATCCATCAGGCGGGGCCATGTTCTGAAGGATTTTTGTCCCTGCAATGATTTTTCTTCTTTAAATAAATTACGCGGCTGAAGCAGCTGCCCACCTCGGGTGAGTGATGATAGCCGAGAGCAAATTCGGCAATTTGGAAAATGGAGTTCTTCAACTGGCCTTTAAAACTGATGGCAATTATCAGTCTAAAAGAAAAGGTCTCGGAAGAGTCCGTCTCCTGAAAGAATCAGAGCATATTATTCTTGCGAACGTTTGGTTAGGAGCGGACAGAGACTGTCTGGCCCTGCCCTAAACTCAACGAAGATCCCCTGGCCGGGGGCACACAGCAAGAGGCAGGAGGGAGCGACCCGAGTGGGGCCCCGCCAGGCCCTGCTCCCCTCTGTGGACAGAAGACCTCAGGGCCCCTCCGCAGCTCCCTAGGGGTCCATGAACACCGCTCTCAGCAACCTGACCCACACCCCTGCACCAAGTCAGCCCCCAGGCCGGAGTTCTGCCTGGCAGGAGGAGGGAGGGAGAAGCCCGGACACGGCTGAGAAAACCCACAGAGGACTGAGCTTCTGTCCCCAGCAGAAGGGCCCCCAGGATGGGAACAATCCAAGCTGCTTTCTGTACCCCAAGTTATAGTCACAATGTTTTCAGGGTGTGGCTGGCCCGAGAGGGTTCCTGTGACTCCAGTCTTCTGAACCTCTTGGTGGGGCAGTCCCTCTCAGGACAGAGGGCGTGGAGCAGGTGGACAGGCCCCCCAGGGACAAGAAGGGAGATGCACGTCACACATTCTCCTGGCCCTTTAAGTGGAGGGACTTTCAGGGCCCCCGGGGTGAGACCTCAGACAGCAGGAAGAGTCGGGGGCTCAGGAGCAGCTGGGGAGCCAGCACCGCAGGTCACCCTTCCTTCCAGAGCCATGTGGCAAGACAGCCAGGACTCCTCCAGCCACCACCCTGCCTGGACCAGGTGGTTTGAGATCACGTGATGCAACCCCAAATAAATTCCTGGTCCAGCCTCTCCCCTTCACCCTAAAGAAAAATGTCAGTTCAGTGGGTAGGGGGTGGGGGCACCATGGAGACCTGCCTTTGGCCAAGCCTAGAGGAGTCCTTCCTCCCTAATCTGGGGTGATAAAACCCTGGAGGAGTCCTCCTTCCCTAAGCTGGGTGATGGTGCCTGAGGAGTCCTCCTTCCCTAAGCTGGGTGATGGTGCCTGGAGGAGTCCTCCCTCCCTAAGCTGGGTGATGGAGCCTGGAGGAG
>NW_022437155.1:803204-829235 GCF_009761245.1 Sapajus apella
TCTCCCTCCCTAAGCTGGGTGATGGCGCCTGGAGGAGTCCTCCCTCCGTAAGCTGGGTGATGGTGCTTGGAGGAGTCCTTCCTCACTAAGGTGGGTGACGGAGCCCAAGCTCCTGAGACTGTAAGGACAGGAACATCCAAAAGCTCAGCCAGCTTTGAGCCATGGGCACCTCCCCTTGTCTTCTCTCCTATCTGGCCCTGCCTCCAGGGCAGCCCAAAGCATCTCTGCCACGTTAAGGCAGAAGGGTCTGCCACTAAGGCCCAGAGCTGGGGTGGGTTAGGGGTGTGAGAAACCCCTGTTCCCTTCAAGGGCCATGATAGGAGTGTGGCCAAAACAGTAAAGGAAGGGCATAAGGACAGAAAGCGGCCCCAAAACCTCTCCAAAGGGCAGCGGGGAGGTGCCTGGTTTGAGCTGTCACTCCCCAGTGGGTGAAAAGGAACAGAAGCTGAGGCTCTGACACCAGCCTTCTCCCCAGGACTCCTGCAATCCCACAGAAACTGGCCTTGGGAGAAGAGCAGAGGATGGGGGACCCAGGTCTGGGCACTGGGGCAGGTGCGGGAAGGAGGCATGGGGCCCATCTCCGAAGCCTCACCCACCAGAGGGGTCCCCCGCTAGGGCCCAGCCTGTGAGGCAGGGGCTGAAGTCATGCCTTCCTCCACCTGTCTTCAGTGCAGTGGAACTCCCCAGACACAAGACTTGAACCTGGGTCAAGCCAGGAGGGCAGACGCCAGAGGACCTGGGGCCAGGCCACAGCCTCGAGCTACACACATGAACAGCATTTATTTTTCATGCACTCAACACACGTTCAAGCCGACGGACTCTCTGCTGGGCCCTGAGCGGGGCCCTGGGGACAGAGGTGCGAGAAACCTCTGAGCTGGTTGAGGTCAGGGCCGGTATTGTCCCCCAGCACAGAGCCTGGTGGCCGCTGTCACCTAATGAGTGTTTGCTGAATACACGGCAGGTCGTGTGGGGTGAGCAGGCGGGGCAGGGCCGCTGGAATAAGGGGTACTGTGGCAGGGCCGCTGGAATAAGGGGTGCCATGGCTGAGACCATGAGGGGCTCATCCCCACCTGGAAGCACCTTGGTCGCCAGGTTCCTGGCCCTCCTTGCTGATGGCTGCAGACCCAGGAAAAGGAAACCCCCCCACCGCCTCAGAGAACTTGCTAGGGAGTGGAGAGGGCCACCAGCCCCCGAACAGTGGCCCCACCTCCTCCCTGTCCTGAGCCCCCCGGCTTCTGGCAGCTTGCAGCCTGCTGCCTGAGGTCAGGCTGAATGGCTTGGGACCACGTGTCTGTGTCCAAGGGCCTGGAGGGCCCAGCCCTGCCCTGAGATCAGGTTAAGGCCTGGCAGGGCTGGGGAAGGGAAGGGACATGCAGCAGGAGGTCATGGGCCCCGGGAGTCTGGGAGGGACCCCCAGGCCAGCACACGGACCCCACAGGCCCCCAGCTGGGAGCCCCACGAAGCACAGTCCAGCTCAGCTCAGCGGGGCCTCTTGCTGTCCAGAATGGCCTTCCAATCGTCTGCCCACGAGTGCAGCCTGCGGCGGGGGGGCTGCAGCTGCAGGTGCCGGTTGTGACAGGCAGTGAAGAGGATGTGCTCCCAGCTGGGGGTTGGCTCAGCCCCTGTGGGTGGGAAAGTGGCATCAGCTCAGCCGCGGAGACCTGGGGCGTAGCTGCCGAGGGCAGAAACCTGGGTATCCAGGCAGGCCTCTGGCCTTGCCAAAACTTGTTTCCTCTGTGGAGTGGTAAGTGCACGCGCACCTGCCTCACAGCGGGTGTGAGGATGGCGTGAGATGCGGCAAGGGGGCCCTCAGCATGCGCAGCCAGTGCTCGGTGGACAGGGACTGACTGCAGGCTGCCATCACCACCAGCACTGCTGAGGGACATGTGCTGGTTCATGCCACCCGGTGCTCCCCCGACTTCCCTCTCCATGCCCCGCCATCCTGCTGGCCTGCTGTGGGAAGGCCAAGTGGCAGCAGCTCTGCAGCTCCCCAGCCGCTGACCACAGGCCCTGCAGCCTCCCCAGGCTCCAAGCCCTCATGTCCACACTGGTGATGCCGGTGGGACGTCACCCCTTTGGAATATGCACCTGCCCCAGCTCCCTGTGGCTGGAGATGGAGGCCAAGCTGGCCTCTGGGCCCTCAAGGTCATGGGCCCCCACAGGCCACTGTCTGCCCCGGCTCTCCTGGGAGCCCACGAGGCTGGGGAGGGTGGGGCGGGTGCACTCGTGGGGTCCACCCTCTGGATGAAGTGACGGAGGTGGCATGTTTCCCAAGCCAGTTCCAAAACCATCAGGGAAAAACTAGAAGGTATTTTCCCACTGGGGTGTCCAAAAGACCGGATGGCTTCCAGGAGGAGACGGCTGTCCAGGGATGCTGGAGAGCCAGGCCAGGGCAGAGCCGTGAGGCAGAGAAAAGATTCCACGGCCGAAGCTTTCCTTACCCGTTTTCAGTTAGCTAAACCAATAAGCTTCCCCCCTCCTGTTTTGTTTTGTTTTTTTTTGAGACAGGGTCTTACTCTGTCGCCCAGACTGGGGTGCAGTGGTGCAATCGCAGCTTGCTGCAGCCTCTACCTCCCCGGCTCAGGTGATTCTCCCACCTCAGCCACCAGACTAGCAGGGACCACAGGCATGCGCCACCAAGACCGGCTAATTTTTTTGTTTTTTTCTGTAGGGACAGGAGTCTCACCAGTTGCCAAGGCTGGTCTCCAACTCATGGGCTCAAACAATCCTCCCACTTCAGCCCCTGGAGTAGCTGGGACTACAGGCATGAACCATCCCGCCCAGATAATTGTTGTATCTTTAGTAGAGACAGGGTCTCGCTATGTTGGCCAGGGTGGTTTCGAACTCCTGGGCTCAAGCCATCCACCTGCATCAGCCTCCCAAAGTGCTGGGACTACAGGCGTGAGTCACCGCGCCACCGGTCTCCCTCTCCTTTCTACGCAGTTCAGTTCGACATTGACTGGCTTGTTCGATTTTTGGGAGGAGGGTCTTCTGTCCCAAGCCACCTTCCCCGCAGGAGCTCTGCTCCGCCCTCCTGTCAGTCATTACATTAGTCCACATGGCTTTTGGGAGAAAAAAGGGTTTTGTTGCTAAAAACAAACCTTTGGAAACCAGAATTGAGTCCCTGTGTTACGTGAGGAAGTAAAGGCTTTGGAGCTGAAGGGACTCACCCAAGGCCACCCCTCAAGCTAACCCTGAGGCCAGCACCCACTCCTCCCAGCTCCCAGGAGCACCAGGCCACAGCCCACACGGAGGGGAGGAGCTCAGTGCCTGGCAAACAGCTGGTAACTAAGAGGGGCCGGTAGAGGCAGGAGGCAACTGAGCGTTCACTGCCCCGGAGAAGGGGGCCAAGGCGCGGGCCCTCCCCACGTGCTCCTCACCTGCCGCAGGCCACTTGCCTGTGATGTCCGGCCGGTCGTCTATGAGAAGGTCAGCAGAGACCACGGTCTTGTCTCTGGTCAGCACAATCTGCTCCAGAAAGTCAGGGCCGAGGTGCTTCTCTACCCAGGCATACTGGACGCCAGCAGGCGGGGTGGGTGGTGAGAAGAAAGTGACATCAGAACTGGGAGTCGATCAAGAGCCAGGGCAGGGGCCAGCCTAGACCTCAGCTAACAGGGGCATGGAGGGACGGGGCCTGACGTCGAGGCAGTCAGTGCTGGGAAGAGTCCAGCCCTCCAGCCCAGGACGCCGGCACTCAGGGAGCGCGCGTGGCTGGTCCACACCCCGGTAGCTGGAAAGCAGCAGTCACAGCAAACCCAGGCCTGCTCCTAACACACCAGCGAACACTGCGCAGCACCACCCAGGTGCAGGGAGCAGAGGGCAGCCATGTCTGCCACCCCCGCCGCCAGCTGGGCCACTGCCACCTCCTGCCGCACCTGCATGCGGGCAGTGCACTCTGTTAGGCACTGAACAAAGAAAACCAAGACAAAAAGCAGTTCCTGCCCTCAGGGAGCCTATAGCAGGTGACAGTTGTCAAGGCCCTCTTAAACAGTGAGTTACATAACACCCACAGGCCCACAAAGAAGCCACAGGCTGCCCAAGGAAGGTTTTCTTCAGGACAGGCAAGCTGACCCCAGGGGGGCACCCCTAGCACAAAGCTCGTTCCAGGTGCTAACGAAAACAGGGCAGGGCGTGTCTGGGCTGAGGGACAGCAAGCAGGGGTGCTGGCACTCCCCAGGGGCGGGAGCAGACGGGGCCTGGCCATCCACCAGTACCCTCTTGCCGCTGGTGGGCTGTCGGCATCCTTTCCCCTTTCCTCGATTCCCTGAGGAAACTGACTTTTTCCTGCAGGGTAGCAGGTCCCGACTGCTCTCACCACCCCAGTGCAGCGCCGCCTAAGCAAGGCACCTGCTCTGGCCCGTGGGGCCCAGGCACCCTGACTGAGCCCTGCCCAGCTCCAGGCTGTCTCTACAGCCACCCAGATTCCAACACCCTGGGTGATTTCTGACATTGGCAACCAACGCCGTAACTCATAGACCCTGTTACAACTACGGATGTTAACCAGCAGCAGACTCCCAGCAGAGGAGGGGCAGGGCTGGAGGCACTTTTTCCCAAAGCTCCTCTGGTTCCTGCATAAACAGAAACTCACACTGAGTGGGCCTGTCTGCGAAGGGAGCTCAGTGCATCGGCTGCCACCCTGGGGCAGAGCCCGGGCAGGTCCGTGCCCTCTCAGGGACTCCGTTTTCCCCTGTGTATGACAAGGGGATGGGACATGGGTGCCTTGGGCTGGCTTTCTTCCAGTTGCAAGTCGCTTCAGGAGTCCTACTTCACAAAGGCAGACACCACATGACCCTCTAAAACCAGCCAGCACAAAGGACATGAGAACAAGGCTGGGTCTACAAAGCAGGCTGGCTCCAGCCCTGTGGCGGTCCCAGCGTCACCTTGCTCTGTGGCCACCTCGCTTACCTCACCCACCCAAAACAACGTCTTCTCACTGCTTGACCGTTATGCTTTTTCCTGCTCAGAGCCTCACATGTGCCGTTTCCTCTGACTGGATCATTCCTTCACGGACGCCTGTGTGCACACATGCACACAGCAGACACACCTGCATGCACACACAAGAACACGTGCACACACACACACATGTGCACACAGGGCCCTTCTCCTGGCCCAGAGCACCTATCCTTCTAAAGCTGTCATCCTCTCAGCCTTCCCTGAGCCTTCCCACTCTGTCCTTCCTGGCAGTGTCACAATCGGAGCTATACATCTCTGTAACTCACTTCACATCTGCCCCACTCGACTGTAAATTGCTTGTGCAGGCTAGATCGGGGGTAGGAGCCTGAGGCTAACGTTTTCAGCAGACCTACTGCACAGGCACGAAGTGTCCGTCATCGTATCTAAACCTCACGGCAACCTTCCAGGTCAGGAGTTTGAGACCAGCCTGGCCAACATGGTGAAACCCCGTCTCTACTAAAAATGCAAAAAAATACAAAAAACCTAGCAAGGCGTGGTGGCAGTTGCCTTTCTCTTGCAGTTATTTAGCCAATATTGCATGAGGTACAGTTCTAGGAAGCAGAGACAACAGTGAACAGGAGACCCACAGAGTGCACAACGCAGGAGGCCCATGGGCCACAGACAACCCCAGCCAGTGGGCGAAGCCTCTGCAGTCAGCACAGAGCTTCAGCCACGCAGGGAGGCCTCACTGAGAGGGCGGCATCAGCCCTAGAACCGACTGACAAGGTGGCCAGCTCTCCGCAGGTTGGCAGGAACATTCCAGGCAGAGGGACCCACAGACGCTGATGTTCTAAGGCAGGCATTTGAGGAATGGGGAAAACCCTGGAGTGTGGCTGGAACACGGAAAATCTGGGGATGTGGGAGGAGAAGGGTCAGGTTGTGTTTTTTTAATTTCCACTGCGTTGTGACCCACGCTTTTGTAAGATGTGAAATCAAATCACGTGCCTGAACACTGCAGCACTGTCAAATTGCCATGAACACTTCCAGTCACACACACCCATTTCCGTGTTTTATCTCGGACCGGCGCCAACCTGCAGACAACTTACGGAGCTGCTCTGCAGAAAGGGTTTGCGTGGGAGAATGACGCGCCACGACAGTGGTGACTAGATCCCGTACAGATGAAGAAACTGAGGCTCAGAGAGGGTCTGTGACTCACCAGCGGTCACACAAGCGGCAAAACAAAGTGGGCTGTTTGTATTGGGTTGTGAGAGTTCTTTATGTCTTCTAGAAGCCAGTCCTTTATCAGATAATGCATTTTGCAAATTCTTTTATGATCTGTGATTTGCCTTTTCATTTTCTGAACAGGATCTTTTGAAGAACAGAAGTTTTGTACTTTTAGTTTTTATATGTACATATGTATTTATATGTATTTAACCCATTTGGGGTTAATTTTTTTTTTCGAAACATTCTTGCTCTGTCCCCCAGGCTGGAGTACAGTGGCATGATCTCAGCTCACTGCAACCTCCACCTCCTGGGTTCAAGAAATTCTCTTACCTCAGCCTCCCAAGAAGCTGGGATCACAGGCGCCCACACCACGCCTGGCTAAGTTTTTTGTATTTTTAGTAGAGACGGGGTTTCACCATGTTGGCCAGGCTGGTCTCAAACTCCTGACCTTGTGATCCGCCTGCCTCGGCCTCCCAAGTGCTGGGATTACAGGCGTGAACCACCATGCCTGGCCAGGGTTAAATTTTATATATGATGCCAGGCACTGTGGCTCACGCCTGTAATCCCAGCACTTTGGGAAGCCGAGGCAGGTAGATCACCTGAGGTTGGGAGTTTGAGATCAGCCTGGCCAACATGATGAAACCCCACGTCTATTAAAAATACAAAAACATTAGCCAGGTGTGGTGGCAGACATCTGTAATGCCAGTTACTTAGGAGGCTGAAGCAGGAGAATTGCTAGAACCCGGGAGGCGGAGGTTGTAGTGAGCGGAGATTGTGCCATTGCACTCCAGCCTGGGTAACAGGAGTGAAACTCTATCTCAAAAAAAAAAAAAAAAAAAAAAAAAAAAATACTACAACATATATATAAATATATATATGTATCTATGGTAGGAGGTAAAAATAGAAAAAGGCCTGGGGTTCCCCTGGAGCCTCCTGGAGCCTGGCCATGAGCACTCGTGTGGCCACTGCTCAAAGATACCACCAGCTTCACGTGAGTGTCTCCCCCTCAGCAGGTTGCCTGGTCCCTGTGCAGTGCCGCAGGGATGAGAACAGCATCCACCTCGTGGGCGCCTTTGGGGATTCAGTGGAAAACTGTGCCTCAAAGTCTCAGTACTGCACCTGGCACCCAGAAAATCCTCAGAAAAAGGATTCTAGCTTTTTGTCTTATCCTCAAATTTAGGCCCTAAGCCCCCCCTTTTCCCCCTGTGCTTCTGATACATATGAGCTGGGAACCTGGGCAAGCCAGTGACTTCCACTGTGAGGTCAGTTTCCTCACAGTGTTTCTGGTATGATCAAGTGAAAGCTCTGTGAGGACAGCTGAAGCAATGCCTGACACAAGATGTACTAAATAAATGTAATTATTACAACTAAACTTTAATAGCCCCAAATCATCTACGTAAGCAACTAGAGCTATTCATTTGCCAAAGTAACAGGATAGAAGGTCAATATACAAAAATCACATGTATTTTTGAAATAAAACTAGAAATCAATAAAAAGAGGAATTTTGGAAACTATACAAACACAGAAACATCAAACAATATGCTCCTGAATGAAGTGGGTCAATGAAGAAATTAAGGAAAATTGAAACATTTCTTGAAACACGTGATAATGGAAGCACAACATACCAATACCTATGGGGTGTAGCAGAAGCAGGACGAAGCATGCCACAACAGAAAAGAAGAAAACGCTTTTGTGGGGGTCTAATTTTTTTTTTATTTTAAAAAGGGGAAAAACTTCAAGTAAACAACATAATGATGCACCCTAAAGAAATAGGAAAACAAGAACAGGCCAGGTGCAGTGGCTCACACCTGTAATCCCAGCACTTTGGGAGGCCGAGGCAGGCTGATCATGAGGTCATGAGTTCAAGACCCAGCCTGGCCAACATGGTGAAACCCTGTCTCTACTAAAAATACAGAAATTACCTGGACATGGTGGCACAAGTCTGTAATCCTAGCTACTCGAGGGGCTAAGGCAGAAGAACTTCTTGAACCTGGGAGGCAGAGGTTGCAATGAGCTGAGATTGCACCACTGCACTCCAGCCTGGGCAACAGAGTAAAACTCTTGTCAAAAAAAAAAAAAAAAAAAAAGAGCAGAGCAAAATAAATGAATATGAAATGAACGAAAAATACAAAAGATTGGCTTTGTGAAAAGAAACAAAAAGTTGGTTTTTTGGAAAGGTAAACAAAACGACAAATCTTCAGCCAGGCTAATTAAGAAAAAAAGAGAGATGAAGGCCAGGCGCGGTGGCTCAAGCCTGTAATCCCAGCACTTTGGGAGGCCGAGGCGGGTGGATCACAAGGTCAAGAGATCGAGACCATCCTGGTCAACATGGTGAAACCCCGTCTCTACTAAAAATACAAAAAATTAGCTGGGCATGGTGGCGTGTGCCTGTAATCCCAGCTACTCAGGAGGCTGAGGCAGGAGAATTGCCTGAACCCAGGAGACGGAGGTTGCGGTGAGCCAAGATCGCACCATTGCACTCCAGCCTGGGTAACAAGAGCGAAACTCCGTCTCAAAAAAAAAAAAAAAAAAAAAAGAAAAAAAGAAAAAAAGAGAGATGACCCAAATAAGTAAAATCAGAGTTGACAAAGGAGACATTACAACTGATATTACAGATGTATAAAGGATCATTAGTGGCTACTATGAGCAACTACATGCCAATACCTTAGAAAATCTAGAAGAAACGGACACCTAGACACATGCAATCTATCAAGACTGAAACATGGAGAAATCCAAAACAAACAGACCGATAGCAAGTAACAAAAACTGAAGCCATAAAAAAAGTCTCCCAGCAAAGAAAAGGCCAGGACCCAATGGCTTCACTGCTGAATTCTACCAAACATTTAAAGAACTAATACCAGTCCTACTCAAACTATTCAGAAGTAGACAGAAGGAAGGAATGCTTTCGAACTCATTCTATGAGCCCAGTATTACCATGATACCAAAACCAGACAAAAACACATCAAAAAAAAAAATAATTAAACTAGACCCCTCTCTCCAGACATATACAAAATCTACTAAAAGAAAACATTGGGGAGGCCAGGCGCGGTGGCTCACACCTGTAATTTCAGCACTTTGAGAGGCCGAGGCAGGTGGATCATGACGTCAGGTGTTCAAGACCAGCCTGGGCAAGATGGTGAAACCCCGTCTCTACTAAAAGAACAAAAATTAGCCAGGTGAGGTGGCAGGTGGCTGTAATCCCAGCTACTCGGGAGGCTGAGGCAGGAGAATCGCTTGAACCTCGAGGGGCGGAGGTTGCAGTGAACGGAGATCGCACCATGGCACTCCAACCTGGGCAACGGAGTGAGACTCCTTCTCAAAAATAAAATAAAATAATTAAAAAGAAAAAAAAAATTGGGGAAACTCTCCAGGACCTCGGTCTGGATGAAGATTTCTTGAGTAGTACCCCAAAAGCACAGGCAACCAAAGCAAACTCAGAGAGATGGGATGACATCCAGTTAAAAACCTTCTCCACAGCAAAGGGTACAATCAACAAAGTGAAGAGACAGCCCACAGAATGGGAGGAAATATCTGCAAACTATCCATCTGACAGGGGATTAATAACCAGAATATATATGGAGCTCAAACAACTCAAGAGGAAAAAAATCTAATAATCTGATTTTAAAATGAGCAAATGACCTAAACAGACATTTCTCTAAAGAAGACATAGGATAGCCAGGTGTGGTGGCTCACGCCTGTAATCCCAGCACTTTGGGAGGCTGAAGCGGGCAGATTGCTTGAGCCCAGGAGTCCAAGACCAGTCTGGGCTACATACTGAGACCTCGTCTCTACAAAAAACACAAAAATTAGCCAGGCATGGTGGCATGCACTTGTAGTCCCAGCTATTTGGGAGGCTAAGGTGGGAGGATTGGTTGAGGCTGGGAAGTCAAGGCTGCAATGAGCCATGATTGCACCACTTATACACCAGTCTGGGAGACAGAGCAAAATGCTGTCTCAAAAAAAAAAAAAATTAGTCGGGCTTGGTGGCACACACCCAATAGACGCAGCTACTCAGGAGGCTGAGGTAGAAAGACAGCTTCAGCCCAGGAGGTTGAGGCTGCAGTGAGCTATGTTCACACCACTGCACTCCAGCCTGGGCTACAGAACGAGAGCCTGTCACAACAAAAGAAAACAAAAGACATGCAAATGACAAACAGGTATATAAAAAGGTGCTCGATATGGCTGATCCTCAGAGAAATACAAATAAAACCTACAAGGAGGTATCATCTCACCCCAGTCAAAATGGCTTTTATCCAAAAGTCAGGCAGGAACAAATGCTGGAGAGAAGAAGGAAAGAAAACCCTTGTACACTCCTGGTGGGAATGTAATGGAGGTTCCTCTGAAAATAGAGATACCTTACAATCCAGCAATCCCGCCCCCCACCACCAAAAAAAAGGAAAATAGTGTGTGGAAAAGATATCTGCATTCCCATGTTTCCTGCAGCACCATTCACGGCAACCAAGATTTGGAAGCAACCTCAGTGTACATCAACAGACGACTGGATTTTTAAAATGTGGTAAATTCACACAATTGAGGATTATTCAGCCATAAAAAGAATGAGAGCCTGTCACTGGCAACAACGCGGATGGCACTGGAGGTCATTATGTTAAGTGAAATAAGCCAGGCACAGAAAGAATGTCACATGTTCTCACTATGGGAGCTAAAAATTAAAACAATTGAACTCATGGAGATAGAGCATAGGAGGATGGTTACCAGAGGCTGGGAAGGGGAGTGGAGGGGTATCTAGGGGCAAGTAGAGAGGGTTAATGTGTACAAAAAAAGAGAAAGAATGAATAAGGCCTAGTATTTGCTAGCACAACAGGGTGACTATAGTCAAAAAATAATTTAGTTGTTCATGGCTGGTCGAGGAGGCTCGCACCTGTAATCCCGGCACCTTGAGAGGCCAAGGCAGGTGGATCACCTGAGGTCAGGAGTTCGAGACCAGCCTGGTCAACATGGCAAAAACCCATCTCTACTAAAAATACAAAAATTAGCCAGGAGTGGTGGCATGTGCCTGTAGGTTCAGCTACTCGGGAGGCTGAGGCAGAAGAATCTGTGGAACCCAGGAGGCAGAGGTTGCAGTGAGCAGAGATGGCAGCACTGCACTCCAGCCTGAGCTACAGAGCGAGACTCCATCTAAAAAAAAAAAAAGTTGTTCATTTTAAAATAACTAAGAATATAATTGGATTGCCTATAACACAAAGGATGGAATATTTGAGGTAACAGATACCCCATCTGCTCTGATGTGTTTGCTACACATTTCATGCCTGTATCAGAACATCTAATGTACCTCATAAATAGACACACCAACTATATACCCACAAAAATTAAAAATTAAAATTAAAAAACCACTTGTATACATTTGGAAACTGCAATTAAACAAAAAAGTTTATAATAACATTAAAAATAAAATCGGCTGTGGCTGGGTGCGGTGGCTCACACCTGTAATCCCAGCACTTTGGGAGGCCAAGGTAGGTGGATCACCTGAAGTCAGGAGTTCAAGATCAGCCTGACCAACATGGTGAAACCCTGTCTCTATAATAAATAAATAAATAAAATCAGCTGAACTGTACACTTAAAATGATAAATTTTATGTGTATTTACCACTATAAAATTCAAAAAATTATTTTTATAAAGATAGTCTCTGTGCCAAACAAAATACACCATAAAATTGAGACAAATTTAACACAGGATGTGGAAGACTGGTACACTGAAAGCTACAGAACATTGCTGAGAGAAGTTAAAGGTGTCCTATATAAATGAGGATGTGTGTGTTCTCACGGATCAGAAGATCCAATATTGTTTAGCTCCATAACTACAATGCACTTGCAATCAAATTCTCACTAGGTTCTTTGTAGAAACTGACAAGCCTGTTCTAAACTTTCAATAGAAATATAAAGGACCTAGAAGAGCCAAAACAATTTTTTAAATGAAGAATAATTTTGGAAAACTCATACTGCTTTCAAAAGTTACTATAAAACTACAGTGGCTAGGCGCAGTGGCTCACGCTTGTAATCCCAGCACTTTGAGAGGCTAAGGTGGGCAAATCACGAGGTCAGGAGTTCGAGACCAGCCTGGCCAACATGGTGAAACCCCATCTCTACTAAAAATAGAAAAAAATTATCCGGGTGTGGTGGCGGGCGCCTATAATCCCAGCTTCTCAGGAGGCTGAGGCAAGGAGATTCCCTTGAACCTGGGAGGTGGGGGTTGCAGTGAGCCAGGATTGTGATGCTGCACTCCAGCCTGGGCGACAGGGTGAAACTCCATCTCAAAAAACAAAACAAAAAAAGGATGATAACCTAAATAAAAAATCTAAACATATAAAACTTCTGCTCTTCTAAAGACTGTTGAGAAAATGTGCCTCTAATCTCAGCATTTTGGGAGGCTGAGGCAGGAGGATTGCTTGAGTCCAGGAGTTCAAAACCAGTTTGGGCAACAAAGCAAGACTCCAACTCCACAAAAAAAAGTTTTAAAAATTAGCTGGGCGTAGTGGCACTTGCCTGTAGTCCCAGCTACTCGGGAGGCTAAGATGGCAGGATCACTTCAGCCCAGGGAGTCACAGCTACAGTGAGCCGTGATCATGCCACTGCACTCCAGCCACGGTGCAAGAGCAAAACCCTGTCTCTCCAAAAAGAAAAGAAAAAGAAGGCTGGGCACGGTGGCTCACGCCTGTATCCCAGCACTTTGAGAGGCTAAGGTGGGTGGATCACGAGGTCAGAAGTTCGAGACCAGTCTGACCAACATGGTGAAACCCCGTGTCTACTAAAAATACAAAAATTAGCCTGGTATGGTGGCACATGCCTGCAATCCCAGCTACTCAGGAGGCTAAGGCAGGAGAATCACTTGAAACTAGAAGGCAGATGTTGCAGTGAGCCAAGATTGTGCCACTGCACTCCAGCCTGAGCAACAGAGAGAGACTCCATCTCAAAAAGAAAAAAAATTAAAATATAAAGCACAGACTGGGAGAGAATATTTGTAAAACACATTATCTGATAAAGAACTTGTTTCTAGCATATACAAAGAACTCTCACAACTCACAAGCAACTCAGTGAGAAACTAGGCAAAAGGCTTGAACGTGTCATCACAGAAAACATACAAACGGCTATTTAGCTAAAAAGATGTTCAATATCATTAATCGAGGAAATGCAGATTAAAACAACGAGACACTACTACACACGTATGACAAAGGCCAAAATCCAGAGCCCTGACACCAAATGCTGGAGAGGCTATGGAGCAAGAGGGACTCTCATTCACTGTGGATTTTAATAGCCTTTATTTTTTAGTCACAGAAAAATTGAGCAGAGGTACAGATTTCCCATATACCCTCTACCCCTATACAATGCATAGCCTCCCCCTTTATCAACATCACAGAACGCAGGATACTGGGAGTGAAACCTGATGTAAACTATGGGCTCTGGGTGGCCATAGTGCATAGAGGTAGGTTCATCAGCTGTAACAATGTGCACGCTGGTGGGGGCATTGTGCCTTTAGCTCAGATTTGCCTCAGAGGGACACCTCAGCGGACAAGGGTAGGCTTGGACAAGGAACCGTCTGTTGGGTTTATCAGCAGCTGTTCGGAAGAAGGCTTGCTCATCACCTGATCACCATTTTGGTTCCTGAAAGCTCTAGGGAGAAAATAGCTCAGCCCAGATGAATGTAAAGTTATCCAAGCATAAAGCGGTTCTGTTATTCTAGACCAGAATCAGGAAAAATGCCTGCCGTGGAACCTAAAACTACATGTAGCTAAAGAACTGTGGGCAGGACTCCCAGGGGAGGCCCTCTCTCCAAGACCCAGGTGTGCAGGCACGAAGTCCATGAACCACCTCGAGAGCAAAGAGACCAGTGCTTACCAAGAAGACACAGGAGTAAAGGGGGATGCTGGCAGAGGATAGCGCTGGAAAAGATCAGAGGGGCAGATGGCTGGCAGCTCTCATCCCTACCTCCCTGCCCTTCCTGTGCTGCGTGGCTCACAGGCCCACCACCAAATGCACATGTTAGAACTAGAGCTCTATGAGCTAGACACAATCCCTGGCAGGTAGAATGTTGGAAGGTACAGAGTCCTGCTCCACTTAGATGAGCAAATCCCAAGACAAGCCTCCAATCAGGGAGGGTGGGGTATGCAGGTGTGAGAGGTGGGCGAATGACACTGTTAGAAAAATAGTATCATAGGCTGGGCACGGTGGCTCACGCCTGTAATCCCAGCACTTTGGAAGGCCCAGGCGGGTGGATCACAAGGTCAAGATATCGAGACCATCCTGGTCAACATAGTGAAACCCCGTCTCTACTAAAAATACAAAAATTAGCTGGGCATGGTGGCGCATGCCTGTAATCCCAGCTACTCAGGAGGCTGAGGCAGGAGAATTGCCTGAACCCAGGAGGTGGAGGTTGCGGTGAGCCGAGATCGCGCCACTGCACTCCAGCCTGGGCAACAAGAGCGAAACTCCGTCTCAAAAAAAAAAAAAGAAAAATAGTATCATAAAGCTGAAGGTTTTCAGAATGAATGGCTTCATCTAGGACACTTTAAAGGTATTATGACCAGGCACGATGGCTCATGCCTGTAATCTCAGCACTTTGGAAGGCCAAGGCAAGAGGACCACTTGAGGCCAGGAGTTAGAGACCAGCCTAGGCAACACAGGGAGAGCCCCTCTTCAAAAACATGTTTTTAATTAGCTAGGTGTGGTGGCATATGCCTGTAATCCTAACCAGTGGGAGGCTGAGGCAAGAGGACCACCTGAGCCCAGGAGTTAAGAGGCTGCAGGGGGCTATGATCGTGCCTCTACACTCCAGCCTGGGCGACAGAGCAAGACCCTGTCTTTTAAAAAAAATTACATAAATAAATAAAAGGATCATGCGCTTTTGTCTACAATGCCTATTACAATGCTAAAATGGCCAGATCTAACTGAAAGGGGTGAGTTAGTTTTGGAATTATTAGCCATCTGAACAGCCAATTTTATTTTCTTGGGAAATGTAATTCACATACCATGAAATTTACCAATTTAAAGCGTACAATTCATTGGTCATTAGTGTATCGACAATGTTATGCAACAATTACCACTATCTAAATGCTAGAATGTTTGCACTACCCCTAAAAGAAACCTCAAGCCAATTAGCAGGAACAGACAATTTTTAAAATAAACACTGGTATGGGCCAGAAACATGCCAAAAAACACACCGTGAGCCTCACTGAGATGGCATGGTGGGGGCTGAGTGGGGTTCAGGAGCTCCAGACGAAGCTCCTGAAGGCTGGCAGTGTGGCCCCCATGCCGTCCCCTAAAGAACCTAGGGCTTTTTTACGTGCCAAGAGAAAGTCCCAAGCCTTTTAGCATAAGTCCTATAGGGAGCAACTGGAAAAGGTACTGGGAGCAACTGAAAATTCAGAGTAAAATATGCAAAGAAGGCCGGGTGCAGTGGCTCACGCCTGTAATCCTAGCACTCTGTGAGGCAGAGGCGGGCAGACTGCCTGAGCTCAGGAGTTCAAGGCCAGCCTGGGCAACATGGTGAAACTCTGTCTCTACTAAAATACAAAAAATTAGCCGGGCATGGTGGCGTGCACCTGTATTCCCTGCCTCAGGAGGCTGAGGCAGGAGAATTGCTAGAACCCAGGTGGCGGAGGTTGCAGTGAGCTGAGATTGCACCACTACCCTCCAGCCTGGACACAGAGCAAGACCCTGTCTCAAAAACAAAACAAACAAACAAAAATACACACACACACACACACACACACACACGTGCAAAGAAATATAATTCATTATCTTAAGTTTAAAAAAGAAGGTCTATATTGGCTGCGTGCAGTAGCTCACATCTGTAATCCCAGCACTTTAGAGGCCCGAGGTGGGTGGATCACCTGAAGTCAGGAGTTCGAGACTATCCTGGCCAATGTGGTGAAACTCCGTCTCTACTAAAAATACAAAAATTAGCCAGGCATGGTGGCAGTTGCCCGTAATCCCACTTACTTGGGAGGCTGAGGCAGGAGAATTGCTTGAACCCAGGAGGTGGAGGTTGCAGTGAGCTGAGATCACGCCACTGCACTCCAGCCTGAGCAACAGAACAAGATTCTGTCTCCAGAAAAAAAAAGGTCTAGATTTTTTATTTCAGGTTAAAGGAAGAGGCCCAATTAAGAAGTGGGTTGATTATTTATTTATTTATTTATTTATTTACTGAGACAGAGACTTACTCTGTCACTAAGCCTGGAGAGCAGTGGCATGATCACAGCTCACTGCAGCCTTGACCTCCCAGGCTCAAACGAACCTCCCACCTCAGCTTCCCAAAATGCTGCAACTACAGACACGCACCAGCACACCCAGCTCATTTTTTTTTAGTAGAGATGGTGTCTCACTGTGTTGAACTCCTAGGTTCAAGTGATCCTCCTGCCTCAGCCTCCCAAAGTGGGATTACAAGCATGAGCCACTGCACCCGGCCTGAAGTGGGAATTTTTGACATTTATTCTAAAAATCAATGTCGAACGAGGCAGACATGTCATCTGGAAACCAGTCTTCAAGTCAGAAGAGCACATTCCCCTTTGCACCCAAGCCCTTCCCTTAATTTGGCTTGTGATTACTCCCGTTGTTGAATGGGAAAATTTCAGAGTAAAATGTCATGCCTGTGCATGAAGAACTTGCCGTGGATTTTAAAATCTCTCTGCAGGGTGAAAAGGTACAGGTCGTGCTGCTTCAGTTCCAAGTCAGGGAGTCTGAGAAGAGGCACTGAGGCCGAGGAGCAGAGCATGGGCTCTGAAGTCCGACTCCCCACTTTCTGGCCGCTGACCCTGTGCCTCAGTCTCCCCATCTGTAGAACAGGGATAATAACAGTACCTATTGTGTAGGGCTACTATGAGGCTAAATGCATCACTACAGGGCAAGCCCTTGCAGGCATATACGACCAGCTTGGCTACTGTTAACTATTACCCAGCGGTTTGGGTTTAGAATGTTGGCAAACTTTCTTTCCAGCCAGAAAGAAGGTTCTGGTAACCTGAATGTCACCCAACTCAACTCCCTCCATGTGAGAAAGAGGGAGAGCTGATGGCAGTCAGGTTCCCATCCTCTGACTAGGTCTTGAAAGAAAATCAACCAAGGAGAAAAGCTCCCACTTCTGGCCACAAAGGCTGATCCTACTCGGTGTACGGAGCTGGCAAAGAAGTGTGCATGGTCTGGGGCCTGAGCCTAGACTGGGGCTACCATGTTGGAGACCTCTGTCCTGTGCAGACATGTCCTGAGACCCACCTCCAGCCCTTCCTTGCCACCCCCAGACATGGAGCAGAGGAACTGTTAATACCTGCCCGCCCTCAGCCAGGGAAGAAGTGCCGGTCTACAGGGAGGGGAGGGGCATAAACGGTGGGCAAGTGGGTGCCTGGAGCAACCTTCGTCTTACCCACATCTTGCCCACACTTTCCCCCTTGTCTTAGTTCTAGGGTTAGAGGTGGTGGTGTGGCCAAACCATGACGACAGCTGGGAGATTTGGATAAACTAATCCCCGTCACCCCGCCCAACCCCACTCCTAACAGCCCCTGTAGCCACCAGCCAACAAATTCATCCCGAATTCCTCAAACGTGCTGCGCACTTTCCCGCCGTCGTGTGTTTGTTCAACAGCCCACTTCCTCTACTGACCCTACGTGGCCCAGTCTGCCCACTGGCAGGAGGAGAGGACCCTGCCCACGGCTGGTGCAGTGGAAATGAATACATTTTCTGTGTGATATTTACCCAAACCCCACCTTTTCTCACATGACCCAGGAGTTCTATTTCTTGGAATTCACCCTAAGGACATGACCGTACAAAGACTTATTCACAAGACGCCTTCAGCTATTAACAATCATGTTTCTGGCCAGGCGTGGTGGCTTCCACCTGTAATCCCAGCACTTTGGGAGGCCAAAGTGGGCAGACCACTTTGAGGCCAGGAGTTTGAGACCAACCTGGCCAACATGGTGAAACCCCACCTCTATTAAAAATATAAAAAATTAGGTGGGCATGGTGACACACACTTGTCGTTCCAGCTGCTTGGGAGGCCGAGGTATGAGAATCACTTAAACCCAGGAGGTAGAAGTTGCAGTGAGCCCAAATCATGCCACTGCACTCCAGCCTGGGCCACAGAGCTAGACTCTGCCTCAAAAAAAAAAAAAAAAATCCTATTTCTGAAGAGTGTTTGATAACAGAAAAAAGGCTAAAAATATATTACTAAGCAGAAAAGGAAAACCATACAGGATGTAAGCTTCATTAAATACATGTATTATTATTATTTTGAGATGGAGTCTCTCTCTGCAGCCCAGGCTGGAGTGCAGTGGTGCAATCTCGGCTCACTGCAACCTCCGCCTCCCCGGTCCCAGTTCAAGTAATTCTCCTACCTCAGCCTCCCAAGTAGCTGGGATTACAGGCATGAGCTATCATGTCCAGCTAATTTTTGTATTTTTTAGTAGATATGGAGTTTCACCATGTTGGCCAGTCTGGTCTTGAACTCCTGACCTCATGATCCACCTGCCTCAGCCTCCCAAAGTGTTGGGATTACAGGCATTAGCCACCATGCCCGGTCCATGTATTACATTTAAAACACATCAAAGAAAAACCAAGGCCGGGTGGGTAGATCACAAGGTCAGGAGCTCAAGACCAGCTTGGCTAACGTGATGAAACCCATTTCTATTAAAAATAAAAAATTAGCTGGGCGTGGTGGCATGCACCTGCAATCCCAGCTACTCAGGAGGCTGAGGCAGGAGGATTGCTTGAACGTGGGAGGCAGATGTTGCAGTGAATTGAGATGGCGCCACTGCACTCCAGCCTGAGTGACATAGCGAGACCTTGCCACTGCCAAAAAAAAGCTAGAAACAGATCAAAGTGCTAACAGCATCTCTCTCCAGGTGGTTGGACTGCAGACGTGGATCCTTGTTGCCTTTGCTCTTTTGTTTAGTTCCATCAGGACATCCACCGTCAGTGTGCCCCTTCTTCTGGCAACGGCACCTCAACTCCTCTGGAAAGTCACGCCTCTGCCACCAGCTGTGGCCTTTTAGAACAGTCCATCAGAGCACCCAGGGCTAGGTGCGGGACCCAAGCTCAGCTGACGGGCCTCCCTCTCCTGGGACTATGAATCTTGGGCAATGAAACCCAAGGATGGAGAAAGGGGGTTCCAGCATCTTGGACTCTTCGCTGGAGAGTCTGTGAGCTCTGCCCCTGTGGTCTCAGGCCTGCTTCCTCAGGCTTCCCTTTGATTCCCTGAGCAAAGCAACATCCTTCTAATCGGTCCTGCCTTTGTTCAAGTTAGCCAGAGGCTGCTGATGTTGCTGGGACTAGGGTCCTAACTGACATCCTCTTCCTCTTAAATCCGCACTGTTTTCAAATCCTCTCCAGTGAGTGAACGCTAGCTACCTGCCGGGGAACATACAGGCAGTGGGCACAGGCTCTCGACAGGCAGACCCGGAGCAGGCCTCGCTGGCTGGGCAAGCGTCAGACCCAGTACATGAGCTGCCTCATCCCTCGGAGCCTCAGTTTCTTCATCTGTCAAATCAGAATTTTTCTTGTTTCACAGGCAGCTGTTATAAACGTCAGAAGGACAGCGCCTGGCGGATCAAAGCGTCAAATGAGCAGCAAGCCCTGTTGCTCACAGGTGTTTAGTAACTCTCTGTTGGACAAATGAATCTACTCATCTAACAACAAACGCTGAGTACTCATGGTGTGCGCCCTGCGCTGGGCGCTGGGCTTGACAGCGGGCAGGACGGTGAGAGCCCAGCCTGCACAGGTCCCGGCCCAGTCGGGAGATGGACAAAGAACAAGTCATAGAGGAAAACGTAAACCCATTTCAAGTGGTGGGAAGCGTTATCCAAAAGCCAAGGTGGACAAAGAATACACTTAAACATGATGGTCACAAAATGTGGGGAGACTTCTGGGCAGAGGCCTCATGGATGAGAAGGCACCAGGGCTGGGGATGGGAGGAGAACATGTCAAGCCAAAAGCTGCTGGGGAGGGGCCCCGGTGGATGGAGAGGCAGGCAGGCCCTGCAGGTCACGCTCAGGCATGCGTACATGGTTTCTAAAGGGAAACCGTAAAGAAGTTTCGAGTCAGGAGCTGCCATGACCTGCTGTGTGAGAGGCCTCGTCAGCCTGCGTGGAACCTAGAGGAGCAGGCAGTTTAGGAGGCCCCGTCAGCCGTCCTGGGAGGAAACGCCAGGGTGGTGGCAGTGGGAAGAGAGAAGCGGACAGGTGCCAGGCGCAGTTTAGAAATCGGTCCCACAAGACATGGGAGGCACCGACACGCCGGAGGTGAGGGGTTAGAGAAGACTTCGTCAGGACGGCCCCCGACTTCCGACCTGAGGCCGGCAGACAGCACTGCCACCCACTGGGATGGGAGGGAAGGAAGGACATGGCAAGGAAACCAGCACCCCAGGGACAGATACGTCGGGTCTGAGTGTCTGGAGCTCGAGGGCGGTCCGGACTGAGGCTACAAAGGTGGGACGATCGGCACAAAGACGGTATCTAATCCCCAGGAACAGACGAATGAGGCCGTGTTGTTAATCTCGCTCCCACAGTTGCCGGTCAATCACCATGGCCACCCAGTGCAACTCCAGCTAAAACAGTGACTGCCTCAGCCTCCTCCTGAGTAGCTGGGAGTACACTGTGCCAGACCGTGAATTTCATTTAAACATGGAACAGGCCAGGCCTGGTGGCTCACGCCTGGAATCCCAGCACTTTGGAAGGCCGAGGCGGGTGGATGACCTGAGCTCAGGAGTTTGAGACCAGCCCGGCCAACACGGCAAAACTCTGTCTCTATTAAAAATACAGAAAAAATTAGCTGGGCGTGGTGGTGGGCTCTCATAATCCCAGCTACTGAGGAGGCTGAGGCAGGAGAATTGCTTGAACCCAGGGGGCAGAGGTTGCAGTGAGCCAAGATCGTGCCACTGCACTCCAGCCTGGGTGACAACAAGAGCCAAAAAACTCCATCTCCAAAAAAAAAAGGAATCCAGAGAGAAAGGTCATGTGAAGACCCCTGAAAGAACTCATGCCTGAGGGTTTGACGCCCCCAGAGCAGGAGAGGCTCCAGGCTGAACATCTTGCCTTCCTGAGCTTGGGAAGAGCTGCTCTGCCCTCCAGCACAAGCGCCTCCTCCAGGGTCACAGACCTTTCCTCTGGGTTTGGCCACTTCAAGTTCCCAATTTCCAGAAAGGTCTCAATGTCATGCAATTCTAAGTCTTTTCAATGAGGATAATAAAGTGAGTATATAGCAAAATGAACTTTACCCAGCTCACCTTTGTGAGACTTTCCATGGAAATATATCCACATGCCTCGAGGCCCTCCCCAGCTACGGTTCTCACCCTTCAAAGGCCTGCTCTGGGCCAGGCTGACCTGACACGGTGACAGGCACCCTTCCCTGTCATCATAACAAGAACCTGCATCATAATGAGTCCCCATCTAGAGCCTCAGGCTCGGGCAGGAGAGGGCCTTGGGGAGCGGGAGCCACTGTCACAGGGGTGGGGGAGTGCTGCGAGGGTCCATCCCCTTTCCACAGGCAGGCTGGGTCCCACACCCCGCGCCTGTTTGAACACGGGTAAGGTCCAGCTGAGCAGATGCATGCCTTACCTTCTCATAGGGACAGTACTTGAACATCTTGATGGGGCTTGTGCAGATGAAGACGTCAGTGCTGTCAACAAGAGAAGGGAGGCTGAGCAGCGAGCCTGCAGCCCCCGACTCACCACCCGAGGCCCTCCCCAGCTGCCCCGCCTTCACAGGGCTGGACCCTCTGAGTCTGAACCCTTCACCTGCTGTGGGAGCCCCACCACCCTGTACTATCTCCACACCAGAGGCGTTGGCCTCACGTGTCTGCCCCATCCCATGGCCCTGGGCAGCCACATGTCCCTACCCTGGCCAGGCAGCCAGCTCTGGGCTGGACATCTGCCTGCAGGGCCTCCTGCGATGCAGAGAGGTAAGTCAAGAAATCTATGAGGAAGAAGGATTCTGGTGTGCAAGTCCCCTGGCCCGGGGAACACAGAGAAGGGGCCTATTCTTTGCTGGGCTGAGCCCTGCAGTGATGGAGTCCCTGAAAGACAGGCTTGGCGTGGCTCAGCATGAGGAGCACCAAGTCCCCGGAGTCACAGTGCTGCGCTGTAGCCATGGGGAAGCTGACCAAAATGGCCTCCCAGGTGCCTGCACCCTCATGTCCACAGGGCCCCTAGCCCTCACTAATGGGGCCACTTGGCCCCAAACACCCTCATGAGGCTGGCATTCGCCACTGGAACCTGTACCTCCTGTGCATTTTGCTGAGCCTCTGGAAGACAGAACTTTGCTGATGCTTTCTCTCTGGCAAACGAGTCCCCCAAGAGGCAGAGGTGAGACTGGGCACAGGGTGTGCCCTTTCATTACCTGCTCTTGGCACTACCTCCACCAGCCACGCCAGCCCCTCTCCTAAAGACCCAGCCTCTCCCCAGCATCCTCACTCCTGCCCCCACCGAAACTGGCCTCACATCAAGGGTGCAGCTCCCCAACTCGCCTCTGAGTGAGAGCTGTCTCTTCCTCACACCCCACAGGCTTCAGAGATGGCGGCATCTTCCTTCTCCATTGCTCATTCCACATCCCTGATGCCAGTGCCCACACCCTACAGCACATCCCTGCTGCTGTTCCTGGCCGCTGTCACTGTTGCCAGTTACTATCCCTTATGCACTCTGTCGCTGGCTCGCCATCCTCTCTACTCCTGCTCCATCACAGTCCTCAGTGACTTGACACATGTCCACATGTATGTGTGTGCACAGGTGCAGATCCAACACTTTGTCACTCAGCTCCTAACCTTCCCCACCTCCAAACACCCAACCTCCAATACGTCTCCTACTGTCACCCCATGGAGCTTGGAGTCACTTCCCCCCCAAATCCTAGTCTCAGGCTTTGCCTCCCAGGCCACCACCCACAACGCTTCAGCACATGTGTTCTCTCATCCTGCACGCAACTCCAGCCTCATGGAGACACCCTCCTTGTCCCAGCTTGGCGACCCGCCTTTACCCAGCTGGAGCCCAGCCTTTGCTGCCATCCTCTGCTTGTGTCTCGTCCCCCACCCAGGCCTGTCTCGCCAGGCCCCTGAAGGAGCCCAGCTAACCCACTGCTCCCACCTGCACCCACGCAACTCAGTGTTGCTGGAGAAGAAAATTCACATCATCAGTTGGACCCATTTCATCTTCAATTCCTGACACTGAGCCAGGGCCTGTGGCTGCCTGGCAGCTCTCTCCGGTGCCTCTCTGGCACTCTGGGCACACACCTGCCTCATTTCCTCGGTCTTATTGTGGGTGAGACTCTGAGCGCACCTCATCAAGGATGTGGAAGCTCACCTGCCACTGGGCTCTCTTCCTCCTCCATTCCAGCTCCTCGCCAGCTGCTGGGCCCAGACTCCCCGTCTACCCCTCTGCTGACCTCTCCAGGTTGGGTCCAGGCCCTCAGGGGCTCTCTGCCTGCACTCCCGCTTTAAACACCTTCTGCACGCTGATGTGTCTCAGCCTCTCTCAGCACCAGCTTTACACCCACCTGGACGCCTCACACACCTCACACAGGATTTCCAATGTGGGACATGTGATCCTCTGCTCCTAAAGCCTGTCCCTCCCTGAGTCTTCCCTCAGTTCCTGGACTATTTTAGATAAACAGAGATGATAAAGACAGAGCTGTGCTCAAGCAAAATACCTAAAAATCACCTCTTTTTCCTACCTTTCTTCTACCCCTAATATCAGATCCATCCCCAGGTCTTATGGGTCCCACCAAAGCACACGTCATCCACCAGCCTCTCTCCACAGACCTCACCCCAGCCCCAACTGAGCCGCCTCCCATTGGGCAGCCGCAACCACCTCCACTGACTCCTCAACTTCCAGTTCTCGCCCTCCAAGCATTTCCACCCAGCATCCAGACTGAGGCTTTGTGAACAGCTTTACTGAGGTATAATCAACATGCAATAAACTGCACATATTAAAAGGGTACAATTCAATAAATTTGGACATAAAGACACACATGGGAGACCGGGCGTGGTGGCTCACTCCTGTAATCCCAGCACTTTCGAAGGCTGAGGCGGGTGGATCACCTGAGGTTAGGAGTTCAAGATGAGCCTGGCCAATATGGTGAAACCCTATCTCCACCAAAAATACAAAAATTAGCCAGGCATGGTGGTGCACGCCTATAGTCCCAGCTACTGGGGAGGCTGAGGCAGGAGAATCACTTGAACCTGGGAGGTGGAGGTTGCAGTGAGCTGAGAAGACGCCACTGCATTCCAGCCTGCACAAAAGAGCAAGACTCTGTCTCAAAATAAATAAAGAGATATAAAAAAATAAATAAAAGATACACATGGGAAACCCAGATCACCACAGTCAAAAAATAAATATACCTGCCACCCCCAAAGGTTTCCCTCTGTTATCTCTCCCAGCTGCCCCTCCCTGTCCCTCCCTGGCCCTCCCTGTCCCCTGTCACCCTCTCCGGGGACCCAGGCTACTACCCATCTACTTTCCATCAGTACAGATTGGATAGTATTCTCCAGAATGTAACTTAAATGGAAACATAGTCTTATACTCTGTTTTGCCTGGCTTCTTTCATCCAGCAAAACTATTCTGATATTCACCCGTATTATTAAATAAATGTATCAATAATTTGTCCTAATTTTTACATTGAGTAAACATTTCTTAAAAGTTTTATCGAGGGCCGGGCGCAGTGGCTCATGCCTGTAATCCCAGCACTTTGGGAGGCTGAGACGGGTGGATCATGAGGTCAGGAGATTGAGACCATCCTGGCTAAACACAGTGAAACCCCGTTTCTACCGAAAAAAAAAAAAAAATTAGCCAGGTGTAGTGGCACGTACCTGTAGTCCCAGCTACTTAGGAGGCTGAGGCAGGAGAATCACTTGAACCTGGGAGGTGGAAGTTGCAGTAAGCCAAGATCGCACCATTGCACTCCAGCCTGGGCGACAGAGCAAGAATTCGTCACCAAAAAAAAAAAAAAGAAAAGAAAAAAGTCTTATTGACATGAAATTCATATATCATAACAGTCACCTATTTTAAGTGTATAATCAAATTTAAAATGTTTTCAGATGGAGTTTTGCTCTTGCTGCCCAGGCTGGACTGCAATGGCATAATCTCAGCTCACTGCAACCTCTATCTACTGGGTTCAAGTGATTTTCCTGCCTCAGCCTCCTGAGTAGTTGGGATCCCAGGTGTCTGCCACCATGCCCAGCTAATTTTTTTTTTTTGTATTTTTAGTGGAGATGGGGTTTTGCCACATTGCCCAGGCTGGCTTCGAGCTCCTGACCTCAGGCAATCTGCCCATCTACCTCAGCCTCCCAAAGTGCTGGGATTACAGACGTGAGCCACTGTGCCGGCAGTCATTCCCTTTTATAGCAGAAACATATTCCACTGTGTGGCTACGTCACATCTTAAATATCCATCCAGGCTGAGCATGGTGGCTCATCCCTGCAATCCCAGCACTTTGGGAGGCCGAGCCGGGCAGTTCACGAGGTCAGGGATTCGAGACCAGCCTGACCAACATGGAGAAACCCCATCTCTACTAAAAGTACAAATTAGCCGGGCATAGTGGCATGCACCTGTAATCCCAGCTACTTGGAGGCTGAGACAGGAGAATTGCTTGAACCTGGCAGGCGGAGGTTGCAGTGAGCTGAGATTGTGCCATTGCACTCCAGCCCGGGCAACAAGAGTGAAACTCCATCTCAAAAAAATAAATAAATAAATAAAATCTGGCCGGGCGCGGTGGCTCACACCTGTAATCCCGCACTTTGGGAGGCCGAGGCGGGTGGATCACGAGGTCAAGAGATCGAGACCATCCTGGTCAACACGGTGAAACCCTGTCTCTACTAAAAACTACAAAAAATTAGCTGGGCATGGTGGCGCGTGCCTGTAATCCCAGCTACTCAGGAGGCTGAGGCAGGAGAATTGCCTGAACCCAGGAGGCGGAGGTTGCGGTGAGCCGAGATC
>NW_022437156.1:0-7228 GCF_009761245.1 Sapajus apella
TGGGCAGATCACCTGAAGTCAGGAGTTCGAGACCAGCCTGGCCAAAATGGTGAAACCCCATCTCTAAAAAAAAAAGAGAGAGATGGAATCTCACTCTGTCACACAGCCTGGAGGGGAGTGATACAATCTCAGCTCACTGCAACCTCCGCCTTCTGAGTTCAAGCAATTCTTCTGCCTCAGCCTCCTGCATAGCTGGGACTACAGGTGCAAGCCACCACACCTGGCTAATTTCTTTTGTATTTTAGTAGAGATGGGGCTTTACCATGTTGCCCAGGCTGGTCTTGAACCCCTGAGCTCAGGCAATCTGCCTGCCTTGGCCTCCCAAAGTGGTAGAATTACGGATGTGAGCCATTGTGCCCAGCCAAGACTCTGTCAAAAAAAAAAAGGAAGGAAGGAGGGAAGGAAAGAGGAAGGGAGGGAGGGGAGAGGGAGGGAAAGAAAAAGAAAGAAAGAGAGAGAGAAAGAGAGGAAGAGAAAGAAAGAAAGAAAAAAGAAAGAAAGAAAGAAAGAGAGAGAGAAAGAAAGAAAGGAAGGAAAAGAAAGAAAGCATGCTCGCTTTGGCAGCACATATACTAAAATTGGAACAATACAGAGAAGATTAGCATGGCCCCTGCGCAAGGATGACACGCAAATTCGTGAAGTGTTCCATTTTTTTTTTATTAAAAAAAAGAAAAAGAAGGAAAGAAAGAAGGAAGGAAGGAAGGAAGGAAGGAAGGAAGGAAGGAAGGAAGGAAAGAAATTTTGTGTTATTTGACCAACACCTCCTCAGTCCTCCCACGCCCCAGCCTCTAATAACCAACAGTTTACTTTCCACGTATATGCGTTTGGCTTTTATTTATTTATTTTTTAGACAGAGTTTCACTCTATCATCCAGGCTGGAGTGCAGTCGCACGATCTCAGCTCACTGCAACTTCTGCTGCCTGGATTCAAGTGATTCCCCTGCCTCAGCCTCCCGAGCAGCTGGGATTACAGGCACCTGCCACTGTGCCCAGCTAATTTTTGTATTTTTAGTAGATACAGGGTTTCACCATGTTGGCCAGGCTGGTCTCAAACTCCTGACCTCATAATCAGCTTGCCTTTGACTCCCAAAGTGCTGGGATTACAGGCATGAGCCACCGCGCCCAGCAGAGTTTGGCTTTTTTTACACTCTACATATATGCGAGACCATATTTGTCTTTTTGCACCCGGCTTATTTCACTTGGCATGTCTTCAAGGTTCATTCATGTTGTTGACTGAATAGTATCCCATTGTGTATATATACCACATTTTCTTTATCCATTCATTCATCAATGGATACTTAGGTTGATTCTGTATCTCAGCTATTGAGAATAACACTGCAGCCAGGTATGGTTTGCCCACACATGTAACCCAGCTACTCAGGAGGCTGAGGCAAGAAGATCACTTAAGGCCAGGATTTTGAGGCCAACCTGGGCAATGTAGTGACACCCCATCTCTAAAGAAAGGAGAAAGAATAATGCTGCAATGAACATGGAAGTGCAGATATCTCTTCAACACACAGATTTTATACCCTTTGGATATATATTCAGTGGTAGGATTGCTGGATCATATGGTAATTCTATATTTTAATATTTTAAGGAATCTTCATACTTCTTCCAACAATGACTATACCAATTATCTGTCTGGATTACTGCAACTTTATAGACAGTCTTGAAGTCAAGTGTGGCAGTACTTTGACTTTGTTTTTCTTCTATACTGTTCTGGCTAGGTCTTTTGCCTCTCCATATAAACTTTTTTTTTTTTTTGTATATAAACTATCTATTAACAGACAAAGTCTATAGACTTATTTCTTCTTGGGCACACCCATGGTGGGGCCATGGCGGCCAGTGGTCTTGGTATGCTGGTCTTGGACACAGAGTCCCCTATGGGCCGAAATCTTCTTCAGTCGCTCCAGGTCTTCATGAAGCTTGTTGTCCAGACCATTGGCTAGGACCTGGCTATATTCTCCATTTTTTACATCATTCTGTCTGTTCATCCCAGAACTAGCCTGGGATCTTGTACTGGCATGGATTCTGCATAATGGTGATCACACGTTCCATCTCATCCTCAGTGAGTTCTCCTGCCCTCTTGGTGAGGTCAGTGTTTGCTTTCCTCAACACCACATGAGTGTATCTTCAGCCCACACCCTGAATGGCACTGATGGCAAAGGCTATTTTCCACTGCCCATTGATGTAGGTGTTAAATACTCGCAAAATGTGCTGGAACTTTTCAGGGATCACTAGAGACACGGCAGCAGCACAAGCAGGAGCATGTAGGCTTCCCATGGAAGCCTTTTTTTTTTTATTTTGAGATAGAGTTTCACTCCTATTGTCCACGCTGGAGTGCAATGGTACAATCTAGACTCACTGCAACTTCCGCCTCCCAAGTTCAAGTGATTCTCCTTCCTCAGCCTCCTAAATAGCTGGGATTACAGGCATCTGCCACCACACCTGGCTGATTTTTGTATTTTTAGTAGGAATGGGGTTTCACCATGTTGGCCAGGCTGGTTTTGAACACCTGACCTCAGTTGATCCAGCCACCTTGGCCTCCCAAAGTGCTGGGATTACAGGCATAAGCCACTGCACCCAGTCTTTCCATATAAACTTTTAAATCAGCTTTGAACATACACAAAATAGCATCCTGGGGTTTCAATTTGGATTGCATTGATTCTACAGATCTGGTTGGGAAGAACTGACATATTAACAATATTGAGTCTTCTTGTTCTTAAATCTAGCATATCTCTCCATTTATTTATTTATTTATTTTTAATCTATTTGGTTTATTTTATTACTTTTTTTGAGACAGACCCTCCCTCTGTCACCCAGGCTGGAGTGCAATGGCGCAATCTCGGCTCACTGCAACCACCATCTCCTGGGTTCAAGTGATTGTTCTGCCTCAGCCTCCTGAGTAGCTAGGATTACAGGTATGCGCCACCATGCCCAGCTAATTTTTGTATTTTTAGTAGAGACAGGGTTTCGCCATGTTGGCCAGGCTGGTCTCAAACTCCTAACCTCAGGTGATCCACCCACCTCAGCTTCCCAAAGTGTTGGGATTACAGGCATGAGCCACCACGCCTGGCCTACCTCTCCATTTATTTAGTTCTTCTGTGATTTCTTTCTCTTTTTTTTTTTCTTTTTTGGGGAAATCACAGGGGTCAGCACATCCAGAGTGCAATGGATAAGACTCACCGGGGAAAACCACCTTCGGGATCATGGTATCGCCCCTGCCAGGTAAGTATGGATTTCTTTCATCAGAGTTTTACAGCTTTGTTCACATAGATCTTGTACATAATTGGTTAGATTTGTATTTCACTTCTGACGGGCACTAGTGTACATTGTTTTGTATTTTAAATTTCAAATTCTACATGTTCATTGCCAGTGCATAGGACAGTGATTGGCTTTTACAAATTAATTTTCTGTCCTGCAATCTTGCTATAATTGCTTGTCAGTTCCAGGAAATTTTTTGTGGATTTTCCTTTTTCTACATAGAAAATTATGTCATCTGTGAACAAAGACAGTTTTATTTCTTCTTTCCCATTATGTATATCTTTTATTTTATTTTCTTATCTTACTGCATTAGCCAGGACTTCCAGTATGATGTTGGAAAGCAGTGGTGAGGTCATCACTGCCTTGTCCTGACCTTAGTTTCTGCATCTATTGATGTGATCACGTGATTTTCTTCTCTAGTCTGTTGATGTAAGGGATGACATTAACTGAGTTTCAAATGCTGACCCAACTTTGCATACCTACGGTGTATAGTCGTTTTTATATATTGTAGATCTTGTTTGCTTGCATGTTGTTGAGGATTTTTCCTGTTCTTGAAAGACACTTGTCTGTGGTTTTCTTTTCTCGTAAAGTCTTTGGGAATCAGGATAATGCTGGCCTCATGAAATGAGTTAGAAAATATTTCCCCTCTGTCTATCCTCTAGAAAATTGATATCTTTTTCCTTAAACGTTTGGTAGAATTCATTAGTGAAACCATATAGGCTGATACTTTTGGTTTTGAAATGTTACTAATTTATTGGTTCAGGCCAGGCACAGTGGCTCACACCTAAAATCCCAGCACTTTGGGAGGCTCAGGCGGGTGGATCACGAGGTCAGGAGTTCGAAACCAGCCTGGCTAATATGCTGAAACCCCCATCTCTACTAAAAATACAAAAATTGGCCGGGTGCGGTGGCTCACTCCTGTAATCCCAGCACTTTGGGAGGCCGAGGCGGGTGGATCACGAGGTCAAGAGATTGAGACCATCCTGGTCAACATGCTGAAACCCCGTCTCTACTAAAAATACAAAAAATTAGCTGGGCATGGTGGCGCGTGCCTGTAATCCCAACTACTCAGGAGGCTGAGGCAGGGGAATTGCTTGAACCCAGGAGGTGGAGGTTGCAGTGAGCCAAGATCGCACCATTGCACTCCAGCCTCAGTAACAAGAGCGAAACTCCATCTCAAAAAAAAAAAAAAAAAATACAAAAATTAGCTGGGCGTGATGGCGCACACCTGTAGTTGCAGCTGCTTGGGAGGCTGAGGCAGGATAATTGTTTGAACCCGGGAGGCGGAGGTTGCAGTGAGCCAAGATCATGCCACTGCACTCCAGCCTGGCAACAGAGTGAGACACTGTCTCAAAAAAAAAGGTGGGAAGAGGTGTTACTAGTAAGCATGTTCTGGGTGGTCCTCTGGGTGCACATGTACAGTAGCTATACATGCTTGTTCATGCAGCTCATGTCTCATAACCATCTTAAATCTCCATCCAGGGGTATGTTTCTTACTATTGTCATGAGCAAAAGGTCAGTCTGAGGACAGGTGAAATCAAAATGCGCATGCTCTCTACACGGTAAATTCCCTACTGGAGATAGCTTTGCTTGTATGAGCTGGTCTACGTTGTGAATGCTGGAGCTTATTGTATTGACTGCATGGTTGTCACTGTTGCTGTATCCCACGGACATAGTTGCTTCCTTGACTCCCTATCCTGCCTCAATCCCCCCTAAAAGATCTTAGGAGACATAATCATGTGGGAGGATGAGAGGCTAGGTCATTTTTCCCAGAGCTGCTTCCTGCTGAGTGCTGCATTGTCCTTGCCTAACCTGAGCCTTGAAGTCTTTTCCTGCCTTTTCTAACAGTGTGGAAGCCATGTCATTCACTGGAGTGGTGGGCAAGATGTGAGACAGCTCATTAGCAGCCAAAGGTTGGAAGCTTTACAAAACCATCACATGAATCTGGATTTGCTATAGGTGACAGAGCAAGAAATCAGCAATTTTTTTTTTTTTTTTTTTTTTTTTTGAGACAGAGTCTCACTCTGTCACCAAGCCTGGAGTGCAATGGCATGCTTTCAGCTCACTGCAACCTCCACCTCCAGGGTTCAAGCAATTCTCCTGCCTCAGCCTCCCAAGTAGCTGGGATGACAGTCACCCACCACCACACCCAGCTAATTTTTTGTATTTTTAGTAGAGATGGGGTTTGGCCATGTTGGCCAGGCTGGAAATCAGCATTTTAAACAAAGTTGGACCAAAAGTTAGAGCTAAACATATGGTAATGACTGGCATTGTTAAAGGGAGCAAGAGAGAAAATAACCATTGCTTCCAAGTTCCCATGGAAGCTCCTAAATATTCAATTTTGTCTGCCTGGGTAATGATTTTCTTGTTCCAAGAAAATACTATTGGCCTGGCACAGTGGCTCATGCCTGTGATCTCAGCACTTTGGGAGGTCAAGGCTGGTGGATCACCTGAGGTCAGGAGTTCGAGATCAGCCTGGCCAACATGGTGAAACTCCATCTCTACTAAAAATATAAAAAACTTAGCCAGGTGTGGTGGTGGGCACCTGTAATCCCAGCTACTAGGGAGGCCGAGGCAGGAGAATCGCTTGAACCTGGAAGGCAGAGGTTGCAGTGAGCCAAGATTACACCATTGCACCCTAGCCTGGGCAACAAGAGCAAAACTCCATTTCAAAAAAAAAAAAAGAAAACACTATTAATTTTTATTTGAATACTATTAATTTGTATTTGTAATTTGAATTGATGCAAAAACCACATTCTTCTTTTAGACACAAACATGTTCCTCATTGTCCGGCTGTGAGATCTAAGGCTCTTGGGTTTGGTAGGACTACAGCTGCCAGGAAGTCCAGCTGTTGCTGAAGTCTAGCAAGGCTCTCTGCTGTTTGTCAGAGGGCCACTGTGGGCTCCTGAGACAGTTCATGCTCAATTCCCAAGGCTCTGTTTCTGTGGCTGGCTCTGCTAGTCCCGATAGAGAGGATAACACTAATCCCAAGGGAACAAGGAATCTGATTTGGAGGTGGATCTTGTGATGTTGGTACACGGGGAAGGGAGAGATTTGCCAATGCAAAAGATAGATAAGGGGATATGTAAGCGATGGGACATCGTCCCTTCCATGGTGGAGGGAGTTGAGATGTGCTGAAGATCCACAAACACAAACAAATTCTATATGATGGTGAAATTTGTGCTGCACAAGTATTTTGCATTGAGGTGGTAAAAGTAATGGAAATTCGGTGATCACTAGACTAATTAGAGGATGATGGAGTTGAGTGGTGTTAATAAGTTTTTTGAAATAAGGTTCCCCTTTTAGGGTTCTATCATGAGGTGTACAAATGATTCTGTGAGAAAGGTTTAGATATACCGACTCTCTTGGAGTTTTTCTATAAAAGGAGCGAAACTGGCATGATTGCTATAAAGGCAGAAGGGAATCGCTCTGGGTAAAAGGTAAGGTGAGAGGCTGGGCACGGTGGCTCACACCTGTAATCTCAGCACTTTAGGAGGCCAAGGTGGGCAGATCATCTGAGGTTGGGAGTTCGAGACCAGCCTGACCAACATGGTCCCCAACTCAAAGGGCAGAGTTTCTCCTAATTCCTTATTGTTTCCGGCTAAAGGCTAAAGAGACCCAAGGCAAACAACAGCTCCTATGGGGCAATCAGTCCCAATCATAGCAACGGAGCCTTGGGTGACCCTGAACATGACAGGCAAAAATATCAATTTTTTTTTTTTGAGATGGAGATTTGCTCTTCTTTCCCAGGCTGCAGTGCAATGGTACAATCTCGGCTCATTGCAACCTCCATCTTCTGGACTCAAGCAATTCTCCTGCCTCAGCCTCCCAAGTAGCTGGGATTACAGGCGTGTGCCCCCACACTTGACTAATTTTTGTATTTTTAGTAGAGACGGGGTTGCACCATGTTGGTCAGGCTGGTCTCAAACTCCTGATCCCAAGTGATCCACCTACCTCAGTCCCCC
>NW_022437156.1:7328-9175 GCF_009761245.1 Sapajus apella
CGCCTGTAATCCCAGCACTTTGGGAGGCCAAGGCAGGTGGATCACAAGGTCAAGAGATCAAGACCATCCTGGCCAACATGATGAAACCCCCTCTCTACTAAAAATACAAAAATTAGCCAGGCGTTTGGCATGTGCCTGTAGTCCCAGCTACTCAGGAGGCTGAGGCAGAAGAATCACTTGAACCCAGGTGGAGGTTGCAGTGAGCCTAGACTGCGCCACTATGCTTCAGCCTGGCCACAGAGCAAGACTCTGTCTCAAAAAAAAAAAAAAAAAAAAAAAACCCTCTAATTCTAAAACAGTATAGTTTAGGACCATGCAGTGTTGAAAAGACCTAATTATGGAACATTTATTTATCTTTTTTTTCAGGTTAATAATGGCCAACCTTATATGTGCCTTTAACGTTTTAATTTTGGCCTTACAATAACAGCGTAGGAGGTGTAAGTAGCTATGTTCATTAGGGTTTCTAGGTCTCATAAGGGGAATTTGGTAGAAAAATATGTTTCACCCGGCAATTAAAGTTTTCTTCCAGAGTCTGGCACGGTGGCTCATTCCTGTAATCCCAGCACTTTGGGAGGCTGAGGCGGACAGATTGCCTGAGGTCAGGAGTTTGAGACCAGTCTGACCAACATAGTAAAACCCTGTCTCTACTAAAAATACAAAAACATTACCTGGGCATGGTGGCATACACCTGTAATCCCAGCTACTCGGGAGGCTGAGGCAGGGGAATTGCTTGAACCAGGGAAGTGGAGGTTGCAGTGAGCCAAGATCTCGCCACTGTACTCCAGCCTGGGCAATGGACAGACTCCACCTCAAAAAAAAAAAAAGTATTTGAGTAAAGACAAAATTTTCTGCTCTCACCAAAGGCAGAGGAGCCCTGACATACACAGCAGAAAGAAGCTTGGGAGGGAGGAGAGATGAAAAAAAAAAAAAAGAAACTTTAGAGCATTTTTATCAGCCTAAGGGTTAGAGATAAAAAGAAAGCAAACGAAAGTGTATGAGAGATCAAAAAGCAAAATAAATTTTCATGGAAGGACAGAATTCAAAGGAGGTGAAAAGCCAAGAAGTGCAAACATAACAAGATGATTGTCATTAGTAAGGAAAATTAAAATCTCCAGACATTTCAAATGAGGATTTCCAGAAGGTGCACGGCCTGGACTGAAGCCCTGCCCCCTCACAAGCCTCCTGTCAGGGAGGGCCACAGTGACTCAGATCTACTTGGTGTGGACTTTGAAGTCCTCTCACCTCTGCTTGTCACCCGTCAGGACATTAGGATGAACTGAGAAATCAGCCGAAGGGAGCAAAGTCACAGTGAGTGAGGAGAATTGCGCTGGAGATTTTTAAGTGGAAGAACAAGAGGAAAGGGAGGGACTCGGTGATGGAAGAAAAAACCTTAATCCTTAAAGTGGTGAGGATAGTATCAAGAGTTTTATTCTTTGGCCATTGTTTATTATCTTTATACAGTTTTAAAATATTCCAAATTTTAGTATATATGATAGAGGCATTTCAGTGAGAGCAGAGGAGGGGGCTCCTTAGGTGCCGAGAGGATCCTGCAATGACAGAAACATGTACCAAAATCCAGGAGGTCAAGGGCATCCCCATGGGCTCCGCTGGACAACAATGGAGTCCAGGGTGTTCCCTTGAATCCCCACGAAACTGAGGCCCTAGGAGGTCATGGGCATTTGCCATGCACCATTCTAGGTCTCACTGATGCTGGACATCTCCAGGCTGAGCTGCAGTGGCACCTGCTGCCAGCAGGAAGGCCTGGACGTCTCACCAACAAACCCTTCCTTATTTCACTGATTTGCCTTTTTTTTTTTTTTTAGATGGAGCCTCGTTCTGTCACTCAG
>NW_022437156.1:9275-10495 GCF_009761245.1 Sapajus apella
GTTACCCAGGCTGGAGTGCAATGGCGCGATCTCGGCTCACCGCAACCTCCGCCTCCTGGGTTCAGGCAATTCTCCTGCCCCAGCCTCCTTAGTAGCTGGGATTACAGGCACGTGCCACCATGCCCAGCTAATTTTTTGTATTTTTAGTAGAGACGGGGTTTCACCATGTTGACCAGGATGGTCTCGATCTCTTTACCTCGTGATCCACCCGCCTCGGCCTCCCAAAGTGCTGGGATTACAGGCTTGAGCCACCGCGCCCGGCCACGACTTGCCATTTTTAATGCCCGATCATCATGCTTGGAATGCCTGGTTGCAGTCCTCACAACTACACATCCACGTGGCCACGCATCCTGCACTCAACATGCATACCCTCTTGAAACATCTCCTGAAGGAGTCTCAGAACACACAGAGCCTGGAGGGATGGCACTGTTGGCAAAAGTAGATCTAAAGTGCCCCTCAAGATGAGCAAAAATATTTGAAGAGATTACTTGATTAACAAACAATTTACAGTAGCCAATAAGTACCGATCAGATGCAGTCCTGGGAGGAACAGCAAAACAAAAGGTGAAACAGAAGCAGCGAAAGAGTCCAGAGGCTGAATAATGAGGGCATTCCATCCAAATACGGTCATTGTTAATATTGCAAAAGCAGCAGCCAAATGGAAAGCAATCACAATTAGTTGCTCAAAGAATGTGAGTGATTTGTGGTGCAGTGGCTCACGCCTGTAATTCCAGCACTTTCGGAGGCTGTGGAAGGAGGATCACCTGAGGTCAGGAATTCAAGACCAGCCTGGCCAACATGGTGAAATCCCATGAGACTCAAGAGAATGAATTTAAATTTAATCAATAATAAAAGAAAAAGAAACCCCATCTCTACTAAAAATACAAAAATTGGCCAGGCGTGGCACGCCCCTGTAATCCCAGCTACGTAGGAGGCTGAAGCAGGAGAATCCCTTGAACCCAGGAAGCACAGGTTGCAGTGAGCCGAGATTGCGCCATTACACTCCAGCCTGGGGCACAAGAGCAACATTTTGTCTCAAAAAAAAAAAAAAAAAAATGGCCTGGCGCGGTGGCTCACGTCTGTAATCCCAGCACTTTGGAAGGCCGAGGCGGGTGGATCACGAGGTCAAGAGATCGAGACCATCCTGGTCAACATGGTGAAACCCCGTCTCTACTAAAACTACAAAAAATTAGCTGGGCATGGTGGCACGTGCCTGTAGTC
>NW_022437156.1:10595-12994 GCF_009761245.1 Sapajus apella
ACAGCCTGGGTAACAAGAGCGAAACTCCGTCTCAAAAAAAAAAAAAAAAAGAAGAAAAGAAAAAGAATATGTGTGATTTAAAAGGTCTTCCCCCAAAACCTTAATAGAATAGATCTGGGGAAAGCAATGATAGTCAATCAGGCAGTCTGGAGCTGCCATAGTACTCGTGGTGAGTGAAAGGAAACTGAAACCGTGAAGCAGACAAACCTCTGAGTCATGGCACCGGAAATGTTGACAGCTGTTGTAATATGTTGGTTCTTGACTTCTTCATTTAAAAGAATTTAAACAAGAGACATGCAGCAAAGGAGATCAAGTACAAAGCACTTTATTACAAAGGAAAAACAATATTTTGAAAGTTAAGTCCAAAATAGACTGTACGCCCTGAGAGGGAGAGCATTCAAGGCAGGCTGCTCCTAAGGATGAGTCAGCATTGATTACTGCTGGAGAAACTCCCTTTACGGGAGTCTTACATGATTATTCATAGGAGGTGGGTGGGAAGAGGAGTTACTAGCAAACATATTCTGGGTGGTCCTCGGCATGCACATGTACAGTGGCTGTACATGCTTGTTCACACATCTCATGTCTCATTAGCATCTTAAATCTCCACCCAGGGGTATATTTTTCACTACTGTGATGAGCAAAGGGTCAGTCTGAGCACAGGTGAAATCAAACTGCACATGTTCTTTGCATGGTAAATTACCTACTGGAAACAGCTTTGCTTGAATGAGCCGGACAAGGCGAATGCTGGAGCTTATTGTGTTAATTTTATGGTCATCACCATTGCTATGTCCCAAGGACATGGTTACTTCCCTCATTTCCCAACCGGCCTCAATTCCAACACCTGCTTGAACTCACACAGGCAAATAAATGTAATTTCAGCACTGCTTTAGAGCTTATTCAATGCAGCCTTTGACACCCCTTAGAGGAGTTTTACAAGCATGATTTTATTCTGTAAAGCTTCTGCTTTTTCAGTCTGCAGAGCTGAGACATTGATAATTTTATTCTCAAATATTTAGGGACTTTCTTACAATAAGATTTTCATGTCTTGGTAACAAACTTCACTTATAAAATTTGCCAAAATAGGCCAAAAAAAAAAAAAAAGAGAGATAGCAGGAGGGATCACTTATATTTTTCTTTCCTGTAGAGTATTTCACTGTTCCTGCTTCTCTTTTCACTTCCCTGGGCCTGGGGGAAGGACAGCTCCCTTGGACCATGAAGGGAAAATGATATGGAAACATCTGTCTTTATCGCCTCCCCCAACCTTCCACTTCTGCCCTGGCTGTGCCCATTCTCCCTCCCATGCCCTGGCCCATAAGCCTTTTCCTTCTCCTAACCTCGCCAAGAGTCCAGACTCTCATCTAGAGCTCGCTCCTCAGTGGGAAGTGAGTCATTACCCACTAGAAGGTAGAAGAGAGAGAGAGGCCAGAGCGGGGGGCTGGGGCAGGAAGTGCAGAAGGAAGGAAGGAGGTTAGAGCGAGAAAAACTTCCAAATGAGGTGTGATGTGTGAGTGCTCAGAGGGTGACTGTGGACATCCCCAGCATCTCCACTGAGGAGGGAGGAGGGAGGCGGCCTTGGGTGCTGGGCCAGACAGGGGGGCAGGGTCTGGATGAGATACCCCCACCCGCAACCCTGGTCCTCTGAAAACACCTCACCCAGTCACACTGAGGAGCCCCTCCAGGCCCAGGAGCCCCTCCAGGCAGGTGTATCTCAGCTCCTCTCTGGAAGGACTCCCACAGCTGCTCAGACTTGGTATGTCTCATCTCCCTGGGTCTGGTCCCTTTGGGTCTCAAGTCCAGGGTCAGCTTCTTCCCTTCCTGCAGCCCGGTCAGTGTGAGGTTGGCAGGTGAGAAGCCACATGCTTCTGGTGTGGTTGCCCTTGGGGTCCTCCTCATCAGGCACCACAAGCCCTGGGGAGGGAGGCGCTCGATATAGGAGAAGAGAGAGCAGAGAGCTGGAGTGAGGGTGGGACGTGCTTCATTCAGCCTCCCCTCCCCTCCTAATCTTCCTCCACACGCCAGTGCCTTCCCCTCCCCAACTCCAGGACTTGTAAGAGCCACAGCAGGAAGGGGAGACCTGGGTCCCCACCACTCTCTGAAGAAGTCTTCCCATAAGTGTGTCCACTCCCTTCCCACTCCAACTTTAGGGTCTGCCTCAGTGCAGAGCCCTGGGTATGTACAGAGCATGGGTGTACGTGAGGGTGATTCTGGGAGGTTCTTCCTTCACACACACTGGCATGGCTCAGTTTCTCTCCTCTTGAAGTCTGCTCGAATGGCCCCTTCATGAGGCCCACCCTGACCACCCTACTTAAAATGCCGCCTGTGTTACTTTGCATTAGTTGTCAACTTCGCATTATTTTTTCTTTTTATCACCTATCACTTTCTTTTTTTTTTTTTTTTTT
>NW_022437156.1:22994-44253 GCF_009761245.1 Sapajus apella
GGTGAGCCGAGATCGCGCCATTGCACTCCAGCCTGGGTAACATGAGTGAAACTCCGTCTCAAAAAAAAGAAAGTAAACACTACTTTTCTAATCTTAAAGCCAGCCGCTGTCACTCCTAGTGACACCTCCATTGGACAAGCTCCTAACTCCTACTGAAATTGGCCTCAGAGTTGCAGCTGAGCATTGGGAACCAAAGCAGGAAGTCACTATGGGCTCTGCACCTGGCTGATGTGGAAGGTGGTCCTGAAAGGTAGTGTGTGACTAGGTGAGCGCTGGAGGGCTGGGATGTGTCTGCTGAGAGGAGAACAAGACAGATAGATAGGAAGGTTTCAAAAGCAAACTTCAGGGGGCCCTGTGCCCAGCACCAGGATTTAGAAAATCTTCTCCCACCACTTTTGGCCTGTTTCATTCTGCTTTCCTGTCTATCAGGCCATTGAAGGCAGTGCCTTCATTGAGTAATATTTCTCAACTAGCTATCATGTGCCAGGCATTGTGTTTAAGGAGCTGGGGCTGAGGTAAGAGGAAACAAAACTTCCTTGCTCTCAAGGTTGTCCCAGTCTTGCTCAGGCAGAGATCAGTAAGGAAATTATAACACTAGTGGTTAGCAGGACACGTACACATGCTTTGCAAACTCACAAGTAGACCATCTTTTCTCAAGTAGGAGTCACATTCATACAAGAGACAATGTTCAAGCTATGTTTTGAGGTATAAGTAAGAGCCCAACAGGCACCTGGGACAAGAGAGCATTGCTCAGAATCCAGGACGTGAATTTCTTTCCCTGGGCCAGGCCAAGAATCAGACTAAGCTGATTGAGGAGCCAGGTACTTCCTGGCAAGAAAGGGTGTCCCACATCTGACTATTCCAAAATCACAGCTACTCAATATTGAGACTTAAGACAGAGAGAGAGAAAAAGAGAGAGAGAGGCCTGATTTGAAAAGCGGAATTCTCCAGGGGTAGGGGGGGAGGTTAAAATGCAGTTTCTGATACAATATATGTGGGCAGGGCCAGAAAATTGCATTTCTAACAAGTTTCCAGGTGATGCCAATGCTGCCACGGCCCTAAAGCAATCTGGTTTGATCTCTAATATCAGAAGAGGACTGGGAGAGTGCTATGTGGCAGAGGTGTAGGATAAACAAGACCAAGCCTGGCCCATCCTGGGGAACTCACGAGCCCAAGGCTACAGCGTTTGAATTCCATGGGAGTCCGGGGAATGGCAGACACCCAGGAAGAAACTGCATGTGGGTCAGAGGGTAATGCATGGTCTCTGCTTCACACAGCTCCTGGGGTTCCTGCCACTCCACAGTCTGGCCCCAACACCCTCAGTCCTTCCCACCCCTCCTCAAAGCTTTGACCCGCAGGCCTTGCTCTATTGCTCTCAGCTGTTTGGCACTGGGATATGACCCTAGGAGCTCCTAGTGTACCTTCTGATCCAAATACAGGGTGACCTAGTATGATGACTACAAGCACACTCATAGGGATAATAGAATGGGCCAAGAATGAGAACCTTTGGTGGTGCATGCCTATAATCCCAGCTACTTGGAAGGCTGAGGTGGAAGGATCGCTTGAGCCAGGGAGGTGGAGGTTACAGTGAGCCGAGATCAGGCCACCAACGCTCCAGCCTGGACGAAAGAGTGAGACTCTGTCTCAGAAAAAAAAAACAAAAAAAAAAAAAAAAAAAAAAAAAAAACAAGAAAAAGAAAGAGCTCAGGTATAGTGATTCACGCCTGTAATTCCAGCACTTTGTGAGATTGAGGCAGGTGGATCACTTGAGACCAGGAGTTCCAGACCACCGTGGCCAACATGGCAAAACCCCATCTCTACAAAAAATACAAAAATACGCACCTGTAGTCCCAGCTGCTCCGGAGGCTGAAGCAGGGAATCGCTTGAACCAGGGAGGCAGAGGTTGCAGTGAGCCAAGGTCGTGCCAATGCATTCCAGCCTGGGTGACAGAGCAAGACTCTGTCTCAAAAAAAAAAAAAAATAAGAATCTTGAAAAGTTGGAAATGGCTTCAATTATATATCCTCCAGAATTACCAGTGTTTTTTCTAAATACCACATCCTTGACCCCATATGGACACCAGAGGGCGTCCTGAACTCACTGAAGCCACAATTGTTGCATTGGGCCAATAGAATCCCTTGTAAAGGCCGGGCACAGTGGTTTACACTTGTAATCCCAGCACTTGGAAGGCCGAGGTGGGAGGATGACCTGAGGTCAGGAGTTCGAGTTCGAGACCAACCTGGCCAACATGGTGAAACCCCATCTTTACTAAAAACCTGTAATCTCAGCTACTAGAGGGGTTGAGGTAGGAGAATCACTTGAACCCAGGAGGCAGGCACTGCAGTAAACTGAGATCACACCATTGCACGCCAGCCTGGCCAACAAGTGCTAAACATCATCTCAAAAATATAAAAAGAGCCGGGCGCGGTGGCTCAAGCCTGTAATCCCAGCACTTTGGGAGGCCGAGGCGGGTGGATCACGAGGTCAAGAGATCGAGACCATCCTGGTCAGCATGGTGAAACCCCGTCTCTACTAAAAATACAAAACATTAGCTGGGCATGGTGGTGTGTGCCTGTAATCCCAGCTACTCAGGAGGCTGAGGCAGGAGAATTGCCTGAACCCAGGAGGCGGAGGTTGCGGTGAGCCGAGATCGCGCCATTGCACTCCAGCCTGGGTAACAAGAGCGAAACTCCATCTCGAAAAAAATATATATATATATAAAAAGAATCCCTTGTTGGCCTGGTGTGGTGGCTCACGCCTGTAATCCAAGCACTTTGGAGGCCAAGGCGGGCAGATCACCTGAGGTCGGGAGTTCAAGACCAGCCTGACCAACATGGTGAAACCCTGTCTTTATGTATTAAAAATATATATATTAGCTTGGAGAAGAAAGTAGGTAAATAAAAAATAAAAAGAAAAAAAAAGAAATTAAATAAATAAATAAATAGAATCCCTTGTAAAGATTGGGCTTTGGCTGGGTGCAGTGGCTCATGCCTGTAATGCCAGCACTTTGGGAGGCCGAGGGTGGGCCACGGTGGCTCACTTGAGGTCAGGAGTTCAAGACTAGCTTGGTCAACATGGTGCAACCCCATCTCTACTAAAAATACAAAACATTAGCCAGGTATGGTGGCATGCACCTGTAGTTGGGCACGGTGGTGCACACCTGGAGTCCCAGCGACTCAGGAGGCTGAGTCAGGAGAATTGCTTGAGCTCGTAAGGCAGAGGTTTCAGTTAGTTGAGATCATACAACTGCACTCCAGCCTGGGCAACAGAACAAGACTCCATCTCAAAAAAAAAAAAGAGTGATAAAACTTTTAGACAATTTTTGTTTTCTCTTAATGAAGGTAAGAGAAATCTATCAGGGTGAGTTATTTTTCCTTGAGTTTTCACTATGAGTTTTTTGGGTTTTTCTTCTTTCTCCTTGGAATTATCTTTCATTTTGTGTTTTCATTTTGTTCAAAATTCAAAAGGCAAAAAGTCTCTGTCTTGGCCAGGGCGGTGGCTCATGCCTGTAATCCCAGCACTTTGGGAGGCCAAGGTGGGCAGATCACCAGCTCAAGAGATTGAGACCAGCCTGGCCAACACAGCGAAACCCCATCACTACTAAAAATACAAAAATTAGTTGGGCGTGATGGCGCTCACCTGTAATCCCAGCTACTCGGGAGACTGAGGCAGGAGAATTTCTTGAACTCAGGAGGTGGAGGTTGCAGTGAGCTGAGATCGTGCCATTGCACTCCAGTCTGGGCAACAAGAGCAAGACTCAGTCTCGATAAATAAATAAAAACAGACATTTGGCCGTGCGTGGTGGCTCACGCCTCTAATTCCAGCACTTTGGAGGCCAAGGCGGGCAGATCACCTGAGGTCAGGAGTTGAAGACTAGCCTGGGCAACATGGTGAAACCCCATCTCTACTAAAAATACAAAAAATTAGCCAGATGTGGTCGCAGGAGCCTGTAATCCCACCTACTTGGGAGGCTGAGACAGGTGAATCACTTGAACCCAGGAGACAGAGGTTGTAGTGAGCCAAGACTGCACCATCCATTGCACTCTAGCCTGGGTGACAGAGTGAGAATCCACTCAAAAAAAAAAAAAAAAAAAAGTAGATCTTTTATGCATATGCAAGCAAATATAAATGTGTGTGTGTATGTATGTATGTGTATATATATATATATATATATATGTACTTTCCCTCTTTTCACATACATTTTAGCAAACTACATATCCTTTCCTGCATGTTGCTTTCTTTTTTCTTTCTTCTTTTATTTTTTATTTTATATATATATATATGTTTTTTGTTTTTTGTTTTTTTTTTTGAGACAGAGTTTCGCTCTTGATACCCAGGCTGGAGTGCAATGGCGCGATCTCGGCCTACCACAACCTCTGCCTCCTGGGTTCAGGCAATTCTCCTGCCTCAGCTGGGATTACAGGCACGCGCCACCATGCCCAGCTAATTTTTTGTAGTTTTAGTAGAGACGGGGTTTCACCATGTTGACCAGGATGGTCTCGATCTCTTGACCTCGTGATCCACCCGCCTCGGCCTCCCAAAGTGCTGGGATTATAGGCGTGAGCCACCGCCCCCGGCCTATATATATATTTTTAAAGATGGGGCTTCACCTTGTTGGTCAGGCTGGTCTTGAACTCCTGACCTCAGGTGATCCACCGGTCTTGGCCTCCAAAGTGCTTGGATTACAGGCGTGAGCCACCATGCCCGGCCCTCTTTTTTCTTTTTGAGACAAGGTTTCACTCTGTCACCCAGGCTGGAGTACCCTGGTACGATCACAGCTCACTGCAGTCTTGAACTCTTGGACTTAAGGAATCCTCCTACCTTGGCCTCCCCACTAGCTGGGACCACAAATGTGAGCTACAACACGTGGCTTTTTTTTTTTTTTTTTTTTTTTTTTTTTGAGACAGAGATTCACTCTTGTCGCCCAGGCTGGTGTGCAATGGTGTGATCTTGGCTCATTGCAACCTCTGCCTCCAGGATTCAAGCGATTGTCCGGCCTCAGCTCCCCCATCTCTGCTAAAAATACAAAAATTAGTTGGGCGTGGTGGTGCATACGTGTAGTCCCCGATATTCAGGAGGCTGAGGCAGGAGAATCGCTTGTACCCACGAAGAGAAGGTTGCAGTGGCCTGAGATCTCACCTATGCACTCCAGCCTGGGTAACAGAGTAAGACTCCGTCTCACAAAAGAAAAAAAAAAAAAAAAAAAAGCTGGGCACACTGGCTCACATGTGTAATCCCAGCCCCTGAGGTCGGGGTCGGGAGTTCAAGGCTAGCCTGACCAACATGGAGAAACCCCATCTCTACTAAAAATACAAAAAATTAGCCGGGCGTGGTGGCGCATGCCTATAATCCCAGCTACTTGGGAGGCTGAGGCAGGAGAGTTGTTTGAACCTGGGAGGAGGTTGCGGTGAGAGCAGCCTGGGCAACAAAAGCGAAACTCTGTCTCCAAAAAAAAAAAAAAAATGGTTCAATAACATGGTTGGATCACATAGATATTATGCCAAATACAAAAAGCCAGACACAAAGGAGGCCATACCCTACGCATGCATTTATAGGAAGTTTTAAAACCAGCAAACCTTCTCCATAGTGATAGTCATCAGATCCATGGCTACTCAGAGGTAGCGCAGAATCGAAGAGGGCAAAGGGAACTTTCTATATCTTGAGAGGGGTGTGAGTGACATGGCTGTATTTGTCAAAATTCATTGATAGATTTGCTAAAGATGTGATTATTTTACTATATGTAAATAGTGCAATTTTAAAATAAAATTATAATAAATTTAATAAATGTTTAAAAAAATATATTTTCACCAGGGCGGTGGCTCACACGAGTAATCCCAGCACTTTGGGAGGCCGAGGTGGGAGGATCACTTGAGGTCAGAAGTTTGAGACCAGCCTTGCAAACATGACGAAACCCTATCTCTTCAAAAAAATACAAAAATCACCCAGGTGTGGTGGTGAGTGGCTGTAGTCCCTGCGACTCAGGAGGCTAAGACAAGAGAATGGCTTGATCCTGCGAGGTGGAGGTTGCAGTAAGCCAAGATCGCATCACTGCACTCCAGCCTGGGCAACAGAGAGAGACTCCATCTCAAAAAAATAAAATAGGGTGGGGGACAAGGGGAAGGAGAGGATTAGGTCAAATATCTAATGCATTGGGAGCTTAAAACCTAGATGACAGGTTGATAGGTGCAGCAAACTACCATGGCATATGTATACCTATGTAACAAACCTACACATTCTGCACATGTATCCCAGAACTTAAAGTTAAAATAAAGAAAAAATAAATATTTTCGTGTTAATAATAAAAAATAAAATAATTAGCCGGGTGCGGTGGCTCATGCCTGTAATCCCAGCTCTTTGAGAGGCCGAGGCGGGCAGATTACCTGAGGTCAGGAGCTCAAGACCAGCCTGACCAATATGGTGAAACCCTGTCTTTATTTAAAAATAAAATAAAATAAAATAATTGGGCCAGGTGCAGTGGCTTACACCTGTAATATCAGCACTTTAGGAGGCCAAGGTGGGAGGATCACCTGAGGTCAGGAGTTCAAAACCAGCCTGACCAACATGGTGCAACATCACCTCTATTAAAAATACAAAAATGATGGCTAGGCCCAGTGGCTCATGCCTGTAATCCCAGCACATTGGGAGGCCGAGGTGGGCGGATCAAGAGGAGGTCAAGACTATCCTGGCTAACACAGAAACCCTATCTCTACTAAAAATACAAAAAATTAGCCAGGCATGGTGGCACACACCTGTAGTCCCAGCTACAAAGGAGGCTGAGGCAGGAGAATCACTTGAATTTAGGAGGTAAAGGATGCAGTGAGCCCAGATCGAATCACTGCAGTCAAGCCTGGCGACAGACACTCTGTCTTAGGAAAAAAAGAGAGAGAGAGAGAGATAATTAGGGGCAAAGCAATATATGAAGACATCTGTCACAACACTGTAAAGGCAAAAATGAAACAAGCAAAAATTCATTAATAAGGGGCTGGTTAAGTAAATTAGAATACAATGGGTTTCTCAATTTATGTACCTTTTTCTCTTTTTTCTTTTCTTTTCTTTTCTTGAGACACAGTTTTTGCTCCTATTGCCCAGGCTGGAGTGCAATGGCAAAATCTCGGCTCACCGCAACCTCCACCTCCCTGGTTCAAGCAATTCTCCTGCCTCGGCCTCCCAAGTAGCTGGGATTACAGGCATGTGCCACCATGCCTGGCTAATTTTGTATTTTTAGTAGAGACGGGGTTTCTCCATGTCGGTCAGACTGGTCTCAAACTCCCAACCTCAGGTGATTCACCTGCCTCGGCCTCCCAAAGTGCTGTGATTACAGGTGTGAGTCACTGCACCTGGGCGACCTTCTTTCCTTTTTTTTTTTTTTTTTTTTTTTTTTAATAGAGACAGGGCCTCACTCTCTTGTCCAGACTGAAGTGCAGTGGCACGATCATAGCTCACTGCAGTCTCTAACTCCTGGGCTCAAGAGATCCTCCAGCCTCAGCCTGTGAAAGCGCTGGGATTACAGACCTGAGCCACCATATCCAACCCCACTTTTCTTAGAATGTATCCTTGTACTGTTGTGTATCTTTTTTTTTTTTTTTTTCTTTTCTTGGGAACCGGTTTTTCCTCTTGTTACCCAGGCTGGAGTGCAATGGCGCGATCTCGGCTCACTGCAATCTCGACCTCCCGGATTCAAGTTATTCTCTTGCCTCAACCTGCCGAGTAGCTGGGATTACAGGCATGCGCCACCATGCCCAGCTAATTTTTTTTTTTTTTTTTAGAAACAGGGTTTCTCCAGGTTGGCCAGGCTGGTCTTGAACTCCTGACCTCAGGTGATCCGCCCGTCTCGGCCTCCCAAAGTGCTAGGATTACAGGCGTGAGCCACCGCGCCCGGCCTAATTTTTGTATTTTTAGTAGAGACGGGGTTTCACCAAGTCGGACAGGCTGGTCTCCAACTCCTGACCCCAGGTGATCCGCCCACCTCGGCCTCCAGAAGTGCTGGGATTACCGAGCCCGGCCAAACCCCAAATTCTTTTCTTTCACGCCCCCCCCCCACAAGACAGAGTCTCACTCTGTTGCTCAGGCTGGAGTGCAGCGGCAAGGTCTCATCTGACTGCAACCTCCGCCTCCCAGGTTCAAGCGATTCTCCTGCCTCAGCCTCCAAAGTAGCTGGGATTACAGTCTCCTGCCACCATGCCCCGCTAAGTTTTGTGTTTTTAGTAGCGATGGGGTTTCACCATGTTGAGCAGGCTGGTCTTGAACTCCTAACCCTAAGTAATCCACCTCGGCCCACCTTCGGCCTCCGAAAGTGCTGGCATTACAGACGTAAGCCAGAGCTCCGGGCCCCAAAGGCCGAATTCTAAGTATGGGTGAGCCAAATCACCCCCTCCCCTTGCAGAGGAGCTACTCGTGTCTCGGACTAGACTTAACCCAATGGAGTTCAAGGAAAAGGGAAAGTCCCGCCTCCGTAGCAGCTTCGGCCCAATGGGAGCCTCCCCATACGCGCTGCTTGGAGCAGGGCAGGACTTCGCCGGGTGGGAGCTGGGCCTGTGTTGTCTGCGAGACTGGTTGCTGCGGAGCTGCAGCTGAGCGAGAAGCACTACCCCTCGGTGGCCCGCCCTCTTGCACGCCCTCGTCCTACTGCTGTGCTTGCTGGAAACGGCTCGTTCCGGAAGTCAGGCCAGTGAGTGCAGGGCTCTGCTCCGCCCTCTATAGCTGCTAAGTGTGCTCCTCCCCGACGACGCCTGACCCCCGAACCCCCCACCCCGCCTTTCAGAGAGAGTTCTGCCCTCGAGGGAAACTGAGGCCGAGTGCCACCACCACCACCACCACCACTGTAGGCCTGACGATGCCTCACGCGGCTGCTGAGTCTTATGGGGACTTAATTATGTAGCACCTCTCCCCTTCCTCTGAGCCGTAACTTTCCCCAAACCCTGGCCTTTATCAGGCCCCTTGGGAGGTCTGGGGCGATGGAGGTTGTGAGATGAGGTCAGGAGCAGGGGGTAGGGCTTCCTCTGAAACTGGTTGCCTCTGTCAAGCAATTCTCCCATGGCTCCCACTTCAGCTTAAACTTGGCCGGTAATCCCAGGACTTTGGGAGGCCAAGGTGGGTGGACTGCTTGAGCTCAGGAGTTTGAGACCAGCCTGGGCAACATGGTGAAAACCCGTCAATACAGAAAATACAAAAAAAATTAGCCAGGCTTGGTGGTGCATGCCTGTAGTCCCAGTTACTCTGGAGACTGAGGTGGGAGGATCGATTGAGCCCGTGAGGCAGAGGTTGCAGTGGCCTCATGATTATGCCACTGCCCTCCAACGTGGGTGACAGAGTGAGACCCTGTCTCAAAGAAAAAAAAAAAACCGAGAAGCCGGGTGTGGTGGCTCACACCTGTAATCCCAGCACTTTGGGAGGCCTAGGCGGTGGGATCACCTGAGGTTGGGAGTTCAAGATCATCCTGACCAAGATGGAGAAACCCTGTCTCTACTAAAAATACAAAACTAGCCAGGTGTGGTGGCGCATGCCTCTAATCCCAGCTACTTGGGAAGCTGAGGTAGGAGAATCGCTTGAATCCCAGAGGCTGAGGTTACAGTCAGCCAAGATCATGGCATTGTACTCCAGCCTGGGCAACAAGAGAACAAGAGTGAAACTGTCTCAAAAAAAAAAAAAAAAAGAAAGAAAGAAAGAAAAAGAACCAATGATAGCTCTGTGTGTGTCTGTGTGTGTGTGTGTGTGTGTGTGTGTGTGTGTGTGTGTGTATTTAGAGACGGTGTGTGGGTGTGTGGGGGGTGTGTGTTTGTGTGTGTATTTAGAGACGGAGTCTGTTGCCCAGGCTGGAGTGCAATGGCACAATCTTGGCTCATTACAACCTCCCCCTCCCGGGTTCAAGTGATTCTCCTGTCTCAAACTCCTGAGTAGCTGGGATTACAGGCGTGTACTACCACACCCAACTAATTTTTGTATCTTTTAGTAGAGATGGGGTTTCCCCTTATCGCTGTTTTTTGGGTTTTTTATCGGCTTTTACCTCCGGACTTACTGCTTTTGTTGTTTTTTTTGTTTTTTTGTTTTTTTGTTTTTGAGACGGAGTTTCACTCTTGTTACCCAGGCTGGAGTGCAATGGCGCGATCTTGGCTCACCGCAACCTCTGCCTCCTGGGTTCAGGCAATTCTCCTGCCTCAACCTCCTCAGTAGCTGGGATTACAGGCACGCGCCACCATGCCCAGCTAATGTTTTTGTATTTTTAGTAGAGACGGGGTTTCAGCATGTTGACCAGGATGGTCTCGATTTCTTGACCTGGTGATCCACCCGCCTCGGCCTCCCAAAGTGCTGGGATTACAGGCTTGAGCCACTGCGCCCGGCCCGACTTACTGCTGTTTTTAACTGCGCCCGGCTGTTAAAAATACATTTTAACATAACTACCAGCTGTGTTTTTTGGTATGACCACTAATCCTCTGAGATTGGTGTGATTTTCTCACATATGAGAAATGTGAGGCTCAAAGTTAAAACCTTGTCCAAGGTAGTATTTCTCAAAAGAATCATCTGAAGTGGTTGTTAAAAATACAGATTCGTGCCTGGCGCGGTGGCGCGTGCCTGTAGTCCCAGCTGCTCGGGAGGCTGAGGTGGGAAGATCGTGAGCCCCGGAGTTCTGGGCTGTAGTGCGCTCTGCCGATCGGGTGTCCGCACAATATAAGTTCCGCGTCAATATGGTGACCTTGCGGGAGCAGAGGACCACCAGGTTGCCTAAGGAGGGGTGAACCGGCCCAGGTCAGAAACGAAGCAGGTCAAAACTCCCATGCCAATCAGTAGGGGGATCGGGCCTGTAAATACCCACTGCACTCCAACCTGCGCAAAATAGGGAGACCCCGTCTCTAATAAAACAAAACGACAAAATAGGCTGGGCGTGGTGGCTCACGCCTGTAATCCTGTAATCCCAACACTGTGGGAGGCCAAGGTGGGCGGATCACAAGGTCAGGAGCCTGGCCGATATGGTGATACCCTGTGTCTACTAAAAGTGCAAAAAAATTAGCTGGGCATGGTGGCTAGCCTATTTTTTTTTTTTAGATCGCTGCAACCTCTGCCTCCTGGGTTCAAGCGATTCTCCTGCCTCAGCCTCCCAACCGAGTAGCTGGGACTATAGGCGCCCTCTACCACACCCAGCTAATTTATGTATGTGTGTGTGTGTGTGTATGTGTATATATAGATCTAGATATATATATTTTTGAGACAGAGTCTTGCGCCAGGCGTGGTGGCTCACGCCTGTAATCCAAGCACATTGGAGGCCAAGGCAGGTGGATCACCAGAGTTTGGGAGTTCAAGACCAGCCTGACCAACATGGTGAAACCCCGTCTTTAAAAAAATAATAATAAATTTAAAAAATTTTTTAAAAAAAGAGAGAGAGTCTTGCTCTGTTGCCCAGGTTGTAGCGCAGTGGTACAATCTTGGCTCACTGGGAGTAACTGGGTAGCTGGGATTTCTTTGAAATCTCATGTGTGTCTTGCACTTAGAGGCACATTTGAATTTGGACTAGCCACATTTCACATGCTCAGTTGCTACATGTGGCTAATGGCTACCATATAGGACAGCATAGACCTACTGCACAGCTTAACTGAGAGATCTTAGCAACAAATACTCATCTTACATCACATGTGTCTCAAGAATATTATTATTATTATTATTTTAAGATGGAGTCTCTATTGCCCAAGCTGGAGTGCAGTGGCGTGCTCAGCTCACTGCAACCTCTGCCTCCCAGGTTCAAACAATTCTTCTGCCTCAGCCTCCCAAGTCGCTGGGATTACAGGCATGTGACACCACGCCCAGCTAATTTATTGTATTTTTAGTAGAGATGGGGTTTCACCCTGTTAGCTAGGATGGTCTGGATCTCCTGACCTTGTGATCACCCTGCCTCAGCTTCCCAAAGTGCTAGGATTACAGACGTGAGCCACCGCATCCAGCCAAAAAATACATATTCTTAATCTAGGTACGGTAGAATGTCCCTGTAGTTCCAGCTAATAAAGAGGCTAAGGTGGGAAGATTACTTGATCCCTGGAGTCCCAGGCTGCAGTGAGCTATGATCATGCCTCTGCATTCCGGCCTGGAAAACATAGCAAGACCACGTATTTTTTTAGAGATGGGGTTTCGCCTTGTTGGCCAGGATGGTGTCCATCTCCTGACCTCGTGTTCCACCTACCTCGGCCTCCCAAAGCGCTGAGATTATAGGTATGAGCTACTCTGGCTTTTTTTTTTTTTTTTTTTTTTTGAGACAGTGTCTCTCTCTTGCCAGGTGCCAGGCTGGAGTACAGTGGCGCGATCTCGGCTCGCTGCAACCTCCACCTCCCAGGTTCAAACAGTTTTCCTGCCTCAGCCTCCCAGGTAGCTGGAACTACAGGTGCATGCCACCACACCCAGCTAAATACTTTTTTTTTTTTTTTTTTTAAGAGACAGGGTTTCACTATGTTGGTCAGGCTGGTCTTGAACTCCTGACTTCAGGTTATCCACCCGCCTTGGCCTCCCAAAGTGCTGGGATTACAGGCATGAGCCACCGCACCCGGCCCCCAGCTAATTTTTTTTGTATTTTTAGTAGAGACGGGGTTTCACCATGTTGGCCAGGATGGCCTCGATCTCTTTACCTCGTGATCCGCCCACCTCGGCCTCCCAAAGTGCTGGGATTACAGGTTTGAGCCACCACATCCGGCCCATCTTTTTTTTTTTAAATGGAGTTTCACTTTTGCCCAGGTGGAGTCACTGCAACCTCTGCCTCCTGGGTTGCAACCTCTGCCTCCCCAGTTCAAGTGATTCTCCTGCCTCAGCTTCCTGAGCAACAGGGATTACAAGCACTCACCACCACGCCCAGCTAATTTTTTTATTTTTTTGGGATGCAGTGTTGTTCTGTCGCCCAGGCTGGAGTACAGTGGTGTGATCTCGGCTCACTGCAACCTCTGCCTTCTGGGTTCAAGCGATTCTCCTGCCACAGGCTCCTGAGTAGCTGGGATTACAGGTATGTACAACCACACCTAGCTAATTTTTGTATTCTTAGCAGAGATGGAGTTTTACCATGTTGGCCATGCTGGTCTCAAACACTTGACCCCATGATCCACCCTCCTCTGCTTCTGGCTTCCCAAAGTACTGAGATTACAGGTGTGAGCCACCATGCCCAGCCCTAATTTTTGAATTTTTATTAGAGACAGGGTTTCACCATGTTAGCCAGGCTGGTCCTGAACTCCTGACCTCAGGTGATCCACCCGCCTCGGCCTCCCAGAGTGCTAGGATTACACAGGTGTGAACCACTGTGCCTGGCATAATTTTTACATTTTTAGTAGAGACAGGGTTTCACCATGTTGGCCAGACTGGTCTCAAACTCCTGACCTCAAGTGATCCACTTGCCTTGACCTCCAGAAGTGCTGAGATCACAGGCATGAGCCACCATGCCTGGCCAAGGATCCCATTTTTAAAAAACAAAAAATAGGCTGGGCACACTGTCTCACCCTTGTAATCCTAATACTTTGAGAGGCTGAAGTGGGTGGATCACCTGAGCCTAGGAGTTTGAGACTAGCCTGGACAACATGACAAAACCCCATCTCTACAAAAAATATAAAAATTAGCCAGGTACGGTGGCACACATCTGCAGTCTCAGGATCAGAAGTGGGAGGATCGCTTGAGACCAGGAGGTGGAGGTTACAGTGATGCGAGATCTTGCTGCTACACTCTAGCCTGGGTGATAAAGCCAGACCCTGTCTCAAAAAAATAAAAATAGGCCAGGTGTGGTGGCTGTCTCTCCCGTGTGTTGACCTACCCCAGCACTCGCCTCCTGATTCTCAGAACTGAGCATTTAAATTTGGTTCATGAGCTTTTTTTGTTCCACAACCTCTCAGATAGTTTTATGCTATTGTACCAGAAGAGCACATGACATCAGGTAGTTGCCCACACCTCAACCCAGTTCTGGCTTGAGTAAGCAGGCAAGTGAGAGGATGATGCCACCCACCAGAAGTACAGGATGAGAAGCAGGTTGTTCCATGGCCAGGGCCAAGAGGAAATGCCCAGTTTGGGATGTGTCAGATTTGAGGCCATAGGGAACTCTAGGTCCAGATGGCCAACAGGTATTTGTATACACCAATGTGAAGAGCAGGGATGTAGGGATATGGGAGTCGTTACTATTTAAAACAATGAGATGAGGCCTAGATGAGGCCCTGCAGGGAAACAGGAGGTGCTCTTGCTCTTCCCATTGTTGAGTCTACATTCTCCTTACCCACTCCTTTGGTGCCCTCAAAAACGGTCACACAGCCTCACCACATGGGCACCTTGTCTAGTACCTCCTAGGCAAGACTCTTGTTGGAGAATAACCCTTTCCTATCATTCTCTTTTCCTCAGCAACCCACTGTCTGCGCTATGACTTCATTGCTCTTTCCCAGCCCAGCTGTGGGCAAACCCCTTATGAAGTCTCAGGCTACCTGGATGACCAGCCTTTCTTGTGGTGCTGCAAGGAGGGCAGGTGGGCAGAGCCCTGCACATCCTGGGCTCAGGCCAGGGACCCAAGAGCTTGGGCAAAACTGGTTCTCAGACTGAAGGCCAGAGCCCAGCACTTTGTCAGCATCCTGAGGAGCATCATGGCACACAACAACCAGAGCCAAGGTGGGCTTAGGGGCTCAAAAGGAGGCAGGAAAGAGAGAAGAGCTCAATGTAGGCCTGAAGATATGCAGCTGCATTCGTCATTGTTCCGCTAAGATGCATTCAGCTCTGCGTGGGGCACTGTGCTAGGCACTCTGGATACCACCCTGCTTCACTGAGATCCTGATGCTATCTCCTCCTGCCTGGTGGAATTTATCCCTGACTCAAACCTTGTTTTATGTACCCAGTGGTACCAAAAGGACTGGATCTTAGGTATTAGCAAGGATAGGACAGAAGCATAAGACTCGCACCCTTTCCCCCAGTCAAGGAATAAGTCTCTAAGATACAAGTCACTGTCAAACTCCCAAGCCTTCTCTTCAGGAGAAAAAAAAAAAAAATTTTTTTTCTTTCTGAGACGAAGTTTTGCTCTTGTTTCCCAGGCTGGCGTGCAGTGGCATGATCTTGGCTCACTGCAACCTCTTCCCACTGCAACCTCTGCCCACTGCAGCCGCCACCTCCCAGGTTCAAGCGATTTGCCTGCCTCAGCCTCCCCAGTAGCTGGGATTACAGGCACCCACCACCATGCTTCGGTAATTTTTAGAATTTTAGTAGAGACAGAGTTTCACCATGTTGGCCAGGCTGATCTCAAACTCCTGACCTCATGATCCTCCCACCTCAGCCTCCCAAAGTGCTGAGATTACAGGCCTGAGCCACCATACCCAGCGAGGTAAAAAAATCTTACCCCAATTAGCTCAAATCCAGGAAATGGGAAAAACTGGCCTTTTTCTGACATTCACCTGCCCGCCACCACCACCAGTAGTTAATAAGAACCCTGGTGACCTGAGCAAAATATATTTCTTTTTTCTCTTTTTTTTTTTTGAGATGGAGTTTCACTCGTTATCCAGGCTGGAGTGCAATGGCGCGATCTCGGCTCACCGCAACCTCCGCCTCCTGCGTTCAGGCAATTCTCCTGCCTCAGCCTCCTGAGTAGCTGGGATTACAGGCACGCGTCACCATGCCCAGCTAATTTTTTGTATTTTTAGTAGAGACGGGGTTTCACCGTGTTGACCAGGATGGCCTCGATCTCTTGACCTCGTGATCCACCCACCTCGGCCTCCCAAAGTGCTGGGATTACAGGCTTGAGCCACCGCGCCCGGCCACCTAATTTTTTGTATTTTTAGTAGAGATGGGGTTTCACCATGTTGACCAGGATGGTCTCGATCTCTTGACTTTTTGATCCACGCGCCTTGGCCTCCCAAAGTGCTGGGATTACAGGCTTGAGCCACTGCGCCCGGCCAATATATTTTTAACCAATATGATTTTCTTTTCATCTAGCAAACATTTGAACCTAATAAGTGCTGTTTATTTTGCTGTTACCAATAACATACCTTACAATAGCAGCTACTTTTTTTTTTTTTTGAGATGGAGTTTCACTCTGTTGCCAGGCTGGAGTGCAATGGCATGATCTTGGCTCACTGCAACCTGTGCCTCCCAGGTTAAAGCAATTCTCCTGCCTCAGCCTCCCAAGTAGCTGGGACTACAGCCATGTGCCACCATGCCCAGCTAATTTTTATATTTTTAGTAGAGACAGGGTTTCACCATGTTGGCCAGGATTGTCTTGATCTCTTGACCTTGTGATCCACTTGCCTTGGCCTCCCAAAGTGCTGGGATTACAGGCGTGAGCCACCATGCCCAGCCCTTGAATTCTTATTGGTAGGTCCTATATTAACGCTGGCAAGGATTATCTCATGTAATCTTTACTCATCTGGCAGAGACTATGATTATCTCCAGTTTGCCAGATGAGAAAAGAAAGCAAGGTTGGCCGGGCGCGGTGGCTCAAGCCTGTAATCCCAGCACTTTGGGAGGCCGAGGCGGGTAGATCACGAGGTCAAGAGATCAAGACCATCCTGGTCAACATGGTGAAACCCCGTCTCTACTAAAAATACAAAACATTAGCTGGGCATGGTGGTGTGTGCCTGTAATCCCAGCTACTCAGGAGGCTGAGGCAGGAGAATTGCCTGAACCCAGGAGGCGGAGGTTGCGGTGAGCCGAGATCGCGCCACTGCACTCCAGCCTGGGTAACATGAGTGAAACTCCGTCTCAAAAAAAAAAAAAAAAGAAAGCAAGGCTTGGAGAGGTTCAATTACATTTGCCATGGGCATCTAGCCCGTGGCTGGCATTTAGATCAGGGATTTAAACACAGTGCCGTCTGTGCTGGGCCTTCAGGAGGGTGGGTGGGTGTATATGGAAGGAGGAACTGTGGCTGAACAGTGCATGCTGGGTACATGGGAGGGAGCCGTTTGCTGCAGGGGAGGGAGGGTGGGTGCAGCATGACTTTGGTGGGGATGTACATGACAGAGAAGATACGTCTTAGAGAATGAGTGAGGGTTTATCAGTTGGAGAAGGGAATTTCAGGCATTTGGGGAGGAGGTAGGATTGGAGGTGGAGAGAGCCACTGTTTTACCCTCTTGTAACTTTGGAGTTCTGGGATTTTGGCTTCTCAGAGTCACACACCCTCCAGACCACGGTGGTCTGTGAGTTGTTGGGGAACCGGAGCAGCTGGGGACACTGGCACTACAACTATGATGGCCAGGACTTCCTTCTTAGCACACTTGAGTCTTTCAACGCCAGCAAAAGCCAACCAGAACCAAGCAGAGCTGCAGAAAGGGAGAAGGGAAGGGAGCAATCCTTCCTGACCCAGAGCTGCATCTACCCTCTCCGGAAGTACCTGGAAGCTGGGGTGGGACTGTGGCCCACCGTAGGTGTCATAGGTGCGGACTGGTCAGTGTGGGGAAGGTGGAGGAGCTGAGGGCGCTGTGGGAGGGACAGAGTGCAGGCCCCTCAGCCAGCCTTCAAAACTCCATTTCAATACCCGTGTCCTAAATGAACACAGTTCTGTCGCTGACTGTCCAAGCCACTGCACTTTCCATCTCTCTCACGTGCTTGGTCAGCCCTTTTTCCGCTTAGTGTTCAAGTTCTGACCCAGGGCTGAGCACCCAAGGGCTCTCAGGGTGGGGCATCACCTACAGTCACCATGGAACACAGTGGAATGGTGCCTAATGGTGGCCCCGACCCTGGTGTGGAGGATGTACAGCAGCTTGATAAGACCAGAGGCAGCCAGTTTGTCTAGGAGGTCTTGAGGTCTCCTTTGCCACTTTTCCCTGTCCCACCAATCCCCTTGGTGCATGGGACTCTCTGCAAAGCCCCTGGAGAGGAGCCCATCCCAACATGCTAGGCCCTTGACTTCTATCCTCCAGTGTCCAGCTAACTTAGCAGTGGGATGGGCTGCCCCAGCCCCCGAGTCCCTGGGGCCCTAAGACACTTGCCCCTGGGGGTATGGTGCTGCTCAGAGCCAGCAGTCTGCTGTGATCCCTTTGATATGAGCATAGGCTCTCCTGTCTGGTGATATGCCAGGCTGATGCTGAGTCTCTGTGTAACCTCAGATGAGCAGCTGGGGTTCAGGGGCATGCAGCACAGGTAAGAAGCATAGCTGGTCTGACAGAGACCCACATACCCTCTTGCCTTTCAGAGCCTCCCCACATAAAACACCCCCCAGTCTGGATCTTCTGTGGGCTCCTGGCTTCTGTAGTGGTTGCTGTGGGAGCTGCCAATGCCTTCCTCTGGAAGAAGTGGAGAAAGGGCAGGACAGCAGGTATGCTCTGTATGTTAGAGCTGGAAGCAACCTTAAATATCACGGGACATCTCTCTCTGTGAGAGACTGAGGTTTAAGAAAAGAAATTTCAAGAAGAGCAGCCTAGGGAATATGAAAAGAGAAGGGAGTGGGTTAGCGGTCCTGTTTCCTCTCTAGCTGACCTGGGTTGCCTCCTCCCAATATACACACACATTCTCCCCATCTTTCTCTGTCTTTGTCTCACTCTCTGTCTGTCTCCTTCCTCCCCCATCTTACCCATGAGAAGTTTTGCCTCCTGAAATATGTTTCTTTTCTTTCTTTTTTCTTTTTCTTTTTTTTGAGACACAGCCTCACTCTGTCACCCAGGCTGGAGTGCAATGGCATGATCTCGCCTCACTGCAACCTCCCCCTCCCAGGTTCAGGTGATTCTCCTGCCTCAGCCTCCCCAGTAGCTGGGACTACAGGCACCCGCCACCATGCCTGGATAATTTTTGTATTTTCTTTTTCTTTTTTCTTTTTTTTTTTTTTTTTTCATGAATGTCACATGAGATGGCTGATCAATTTTTGTATTTTTAATAGAGATGGGGTTTCACCATGATGGCCAGGCTCATCTCGAACTCCCAACCTCATGATCCACTCGCCTCAGCCTCCCAAAGTGCTAGGATTATAGCACTTTACAGGGATTACAGCCACCATGCTTGGCCTGAAGTATGTTTCTTTTTTTTTTTTAAAGATGGGGTTTCACCATGATGGCCAGACTGGTCTTGAACTCCTGACCTCAGGTAATCCACCCACCTCAGCCTCCCAAAATGCTAGGATTACAGGCGTGAGCCCCCGGTGGCCCGGCCCTGAATGTTTTCTTAAAACATCCAAGCAATGAAAACCAAATCAAAACCAGGCTCCCACACCCCTCCTATCTCTCTCTCTCTCTTTTTTTCTTTTTCTTTTATTTTTTTTTAGAGATGGGGTTTTACTATGTTGGCCAGGATGGTCTCGATCTCCTGACCTCATGATCCGCCTGCCTTGGCCTCCCCAAGTGCTGGGATTATAGGTGTGAGCCACTGCGACCAGCCAGCATTTTTTTTTTTTTTTTGGTAAAGTCTTGTTCTGTTGCCCAGACTGGAGTGCAGTGGCTCGATCTCAGCTCACTGCAACCTCTGCTGCCTGGGTTCAAGTGATTCTTGTGCCTCAGCCTCCTGAGTAGCTGGGATTACAGGCGTGCACCACCACATGCAAAAAAATACAACAGCATTTTTTGTAGTTTTAGTAGAGTTGGATTTCACCATGTTGGCCAGGCTGGTCTCAAACTCCTGACCTCAAGTGATCTGCCCACCTCAGCCTCCAAAGTGCTGGGATTGTAGGCACGATCCACCACACCCAGCCTGGCCTCCTCCTATATCCCGTGATCAAACTTCAGGGGAAAACCTCCAAGATTTCCCAGGAAGGCTGCTTGGAGGTAGGTGGTGGGTAAAGGGAGGTCTGTGCCAAAATCTCATTGCACAGCACTCCCACCTCTCCCACCCCCATTTATTGTCACAGGTGTGCAGAGAGACGTCTACATTCCCATGTAAAGTAAGTGGGCTGGGTAGATGGGAGGGCATATGAGAGTGGGGCAACAATTTTATGTCTGAGTTGGAAGGAAATTTAGAGTTCATTTAGTTCAAATCCTCTTTACTAGGTGAGGAAACTGAGGCACAGAAGGGGGAGGTGCCATTAGCTGGGGAATCAGTGCCAGGACTTAGAACATGGTCCTTGGCCTCCTAGTGTGTTCCCGACTTTTCCCAGCTCACCCACCTCTCTTGCTCTCATCTCTGACCCCCTGCAGGCTACAACCAGAGAGCTGATTCCTCTGTTTGAGGTAAGAGTGTCTTTCTGATAAGACGACCTCAGGGCCAGGTGCAGTGGCTCAAACCTGTAATCTCAGCACTTTGGGAGGCCAAGGTGGGTGGATCACCTGAGGTCAGGAGTTCAAGACCAGCCTGGCCAACATGGTGAAACCCTGTCTTAATTTAAAAAAAAAAAAAAAAAAGATGACCTCACTTTGCACATCTCATGGGGGAGATCAGAGGGTCTGTTGTTGAGAAGAGGGGATTTGGTCCACAGTGAGCAAAGGAATCTGTCTAAATTGCTGTTAAGGGGGACCATCTCCCAAGGTGGGCCAAGCCTGAACCCTCACTCAGCCCTCCATTTCTTCCCTTTCTTTTGCCTTCAGATAGACAAGCCTCAGATGTCAAAATAAGTGGTTTTCTAGACCTGGTCGAGAAGTCTCCATTGGGCCCAGCTGAGTTTTTTCATCTGGTTTCTCAACCAAACAGCACCCCATCTCCGAGTGAGGGGAAGGAAGGCTGGGCTGACAGCAGCAAGTCTGCTCCTTTCAATTCTCACCACCCAGGCATGCCAGCCGCCACACCTTGTGGGGAGAGGTGTACCTCATCTGGGTCGAGTCTTGACATTGCCCTGCAATAATAAAGGTGTGTGTGGCTGGGTGTGGCGGCTCATGCCTGTAATCCCAGCATTTTGGGAGGCTGAGGCAGGCAGATCACCTGAGATCATGAGCTCGAGACCAGCCTGGCCAACATGGTGAAATCCCGTCTCCACTGAAAATATAAAAAATTAGCTGGGTTTGGTGGCACGTGGTTGTAATCCCAGCTGCTCAGGAGGCTGAGACAGGAGAATTGCTTGAACCCAGGAGGGAGAGGTTGCAGTGGGCCGAGATTAAGGCACTGCACTCCAGCCTGGGTGACAGAGTGACACTCTATGTCAAAAATTTAGCCAGGCGCAGTGGCTCAAGCCTGTAATCCCAGCACTTTGGGAGGCCGAGGCGGGTGGATCACGAGGTCAAGAGATCGAGACCATCCTGGTCAACATGGTGAAACCCCGTCTCTACTAAAAATACAAAAAAAAATTAGCTGGGCATGGTGGCACGTGCCTGCAATCCCAGCTACTCAGGAGGCTGAGGCAGGAGAATTGCCTGAACCCAGGAGACGGAGGTTGTGGTGAGCCGAGATCGCGCCATTGCACTCCAGCGTGGGTAACAAGAGCGAAACTCC
>NW_022437156.1:44353-51042 GCF_009761245.1 Sapajus apella
GGGCCCAGGGGTGGCCCCCAGCACTGGTCAGGGCCTCGGAGAGCTTGCCTTAGCAGAAGTGAAACCAACTACCCTTCAGACATAACAGGACAGTGAGAAGGAAGGAACAGGTACCCCAACCTCTGATCAGCCCTGAGCTTCCCAGCAGGGGGCCAGCTAGGACTCCAGGCATGCAGGAGGCTGAGCCGGCTCATATCCAGCTACAAGGCAGCCAGGGACCCAGGCACCCACCCCTTGTCTGCGTCCCTCTCGGGAATAGGACTATGGCCCCGGCCAGAAACACATCACCTACAGTACAAATTGTAATTTAAAAACAAGGGTGGCGTTGAGTGGGGAAATTGGGGAAGGTGTTTTAGGAGCCACTAGGAAAATGGGCAGCAGGGACACTCTTGACTGGCTTGGGGAGAGCGGTTTTGGGGAACCCGGACGCTGGCAAGCTGAGAAACACTGGTGTGGAGATTCCAGCCAAATCCCAGGCCTGCTCCTCCCCCTCCTCTGGGAGGCTGTCTTCTTGGCAGACAGCAGAGAGATGCATGACAAAGGTGCCGTGAATGGCTCTGTCCTGGGGGTTGAGATGGCTGGGCAGGGGCCCCCTCCTGTTCTGAAGCCTGTTCCTCCCACCCCCACTAGGCCCCATAAGCTACCTGCCTTTTGAGCAGTAGAGGCTGAGAGATGAACGCAGCTCCAGCCCCACTGCCGTGTAGACCTTAAGGCAGACCTATGGCAGGTATTGAAATGCATGCATACAATTAGGCTCAAAAAGTCTACAGACAGGAGATGGGTGCATGACAGGGTCAAAAGACTCACAGATGCCACCAAGATGAAGACAGCTGGCCACGGGACACCCAGCCCCTCAGAAGGCAGACAGAGCCACTGACCCCAGCAGACAAGCACAGGCAGGGCTGAGCCTGGAAGCCTTACTTAAGTGGACAGAGGTCAGTGTGCCCAGTGCAGACCTGGCCTTGGAAGCTATAGAAGCCCCCAGACTTACCCCAGGCCCTCCACTGGGAACGTTCTGGGAGCAGACAGACAAACATCAACACTCACAGACAGGCATTCCTTGGTGCTATTCTCTTGCAAACAGAATCAAGCACTAGGCCAGCAGCATGAGCCTCAGGATACTCAGGCCAGACCCAGAAAAACAGACCCTGAGGGGGAGCTTCAGGCAGCCTTCCGCACCCCTCCACCTCCTCTGCATCTTTCTGCCAGCCAGCCCCACTAAACGAAGCACAGCACTCAATCTGAGAGGCTGGGGGAGGAATGCACGCTAAGGCTGGACGCCTGAGTTCCCCAGAGGAAGGAGGAACTAGATACCTAGGTCCCTATGGGGGGCCCTTGGTGCCCGTCTGAGGCTCAGTCTTTGAGGGGATTGCAGAAGGGGGTAGCTGGAGCTCCTTTTAGTGTCTCTGAAGGGGATTCTGTGTGAGGGGATGGGGACTGGGGGGTTGGGGAGCAGGAAGCAGTCCCCAGGGGAGCCATCCAGGCCCATTCAAGGGTTGAGCACTTGTTTAGGGTTAGAGCTGCCCCCTCTGGGGACCGGGATTGTCCAGCCAAGGCCATTGTCCTGCCCCCTTCCCCCAGTCCCTCCCAGGCTTCTTTGAACCTGAAGTCAGATATTTTTTTCTCTATACCCCCAACTCCTTGGTTTTCCCCACCCAGGGCCTAGGGCTAGAGGCCTGGGCCCGGGAGGTAGGGGGAGGGAGAAGGTGTTTTAGGAGCCACTGTGGTATTAGATGTCTGGGTTTTGGTCGAGAGGGGAGCAAGGTCCTGATGTGCAGGTTCTGCAGTGGAGGGGGCCCGGAGCGGGTGTCTGATCCCTCTGTTTGAACGAAGGTTGGGAAACTCAGGCCCAGTCAGTCCAAAGCCTGGTCTCTTGAAGGGGAAGTAGGGGCCAACTCCTCAATCTGTTAGATGAGGAGACCCCGGAGTCTGATTCTGGAAGACGGGGATACGGCATAGAGGCTTTGTCTGGCAGTCTACTCTTGAAGATGGGGTAGAATCTGGCAGGCTGGGCAGATGGTGCCGGGCACCCAGGCTTCGGGGTGGCTGGGTTTGGCCAGTATCTGGAAGGGAATGCCTACAGTTCTGGATGGATGGGTCAGGGGGAGGGCATAAGGGAGCAGCTGGCCAGGATGCTTATGGCTACTGATGCGTTGAAGGATAGCCTCACACACATGTTCAGTAAATTTGAGGAGCTGAGAGGGTGACTGGGCCAGTGCCCAGTGAAAGGACAGTGCCAGAGGTCTTTGGAGAGGGGGTCAGGCACCTGGGTTCCTGAAGAACATGGAGGTATAGAAGGGATTCCAGACAGGTGGGGTGAGCAGAGCCTGAGAGAGTGCCCGGGAGCCTGCTGGGAGTTTAAAGTTGGGTGTGGTGGCCCACAATCCTGACACTTTGGGAGACAGAGGCGGGAGCACCGCTTGAGAACAGGAGTTCAAGACCAGCCTGGGTAACGTGGCAAGACTCCCTTCTCTACTAAAAATAAAAAAATTATTTTTATTTTCAAGCGCTACTTGAAAATTTTCCCAGCCACTCAGAAGGCGGAAGCAGAAGGATTGCTTCAGCCCAGTAGATAGAGGTTGCAATGAGCCATGATCATGCCACTGCACTCCAGCCTGGGCAACAAAGTGAGACCCTGTCTTTTAAAAAAAGGGGAAAAAACAAGAAGTTTCTGTGGGGGACCTGCACCGAGGTCCTGGAGGGGCACCCAGTTGTGTCTCCCGGTTTTCCCCTTCCACAGACACCACTGCCACCACCATTAGGCAAACACCCTTCGCCTCAGTTTCTCCCCCCCCACCTCCCTCTCCTCCACCCATCCAGGGGGCGGGGCCAGAGGTCAAGGCTAGTGGGTGGGATTGGGGAGGGAGAGAGGGGTTGAGCAGTCCCTTGGCAAGCTCTCATTTCACCAGGCCCCCGGCTTGGGGCGCCTTCCTTCCCCATGGCGGGACACCTGGCTTCGGATTTTGCCTTCTCGCCCCCTCCAGGTGGTGGAGGTGATGGGCCAGGGGGGCCGGAGACGGGCTGGGTTGATCCTCGGACCTGGCTAAGCTTCCAGGGCCCTCCTGGAGGGCCAGGAATCGGGCCAGGGGTTGGGCCAGGCTCTGAGGTGTGGGGGATTCCCCCGTGCCCCCCACCGTATGAGTTCTGTGGGGGGATGGCATGCTATGGGCCTCAGGTTGGAGTGGGGCTAGTGCCCCAAGGCGGCTTGGAGACCTCTCAGCCTGAGGGTGAAGCAGGAGCCGGGGTGGAGAGCAACTCCGAGGGGGCCTCCCCAGAGCCCTGCACCATCCCCCCTGGTGCCGTGAAGCTGGAGAAGGAGAAGCTGGAACAAAACCCGGAGGAGGCAAGTGAGCTTTGACGGGGGTGGGATGTGGGGAGGTGGTCATGGCAGGGCAGCCTGAGTGGGAAGTGGTCACCTGCAGCTGCCCAGACCTGGAACCCAGGAGAGGAGCAGGGAGGGGTGTGTATCGACTGCAGGCAGCCCTGGGAGGCAGCGGCCAAGTGGGAACTGGAAGCTGGAATTTGAAGAGACAACCGCAGGTGAGGGCCGGCGGGCCTGGGGGAGTTGGAAGCTGGCCCAGGCTGGCCTTTGCTCTGGCCCAGCCCTTGTCAGGGTCGCTCTCATTTCCTAGGCCTGCCCAGGGTCTGGTCACTCATGACTGGCCTAGCACTCAGCTTGGGATTGGTTTGAGCCTCTTCTCCCACCCTTAGTCCTGCTTGAACATTTGACCCTTATCAGACCCAAAATCTTGGCCTAAGGGTTAAGTATGGCCTGAGGGTAAAAACAGTGATTGTCCCAGGGGTTTTGTTCCTGAAAGTCTAGGGTGTGACTTGTTTCTGATAGGAGCTCCTGTTTGGGCTGTGTGTGTGTGCACGTGTGGCGCTGAGTTTTCTTCAGTCCAGTGTAGGGCTTGTCTTCCCTTGACCTCTGCTTGCCTCAGGCCTGTGACTCACCACTGTTTAAGGTGCACACCCTGGCATCCCTTGTAGATAGCTGGATTTTGATTGATTTCATAAGTTGTAAACAAGAAAAAGAAATGGTGAGAGATTTCTCCAGGCCATTCCCCAAATGTAGAGCTGCTGAGGGATTGAAGGCATCCAGCCCTGCTGAGGAGTATTAAAGATGTATCTTCCAGTCCTTCAAGGCGACAAGTGTAAGCAGTTGGAAATCAAGTACTAAGCCTTGAGACCTCACAGAAAGGTGTGACTGGTTTCAGGAGTGACCGAGAAGCCCCAACCTCTTTGCAGGAGGTCACTGCTGGGCCTTGAATGATAATGGCTGCCAATTGCAGTCCACTAACTAAGTGCCTGGCTGTGTGCTCCGTTTATACATCATTATCTCGTTAACCAGCACAGAATCTCCTAGGGGGAGGTATTATTATCCTATTTAACGGGTCTTAACTGCTAAATGATGAAACAAGGCTTTGGACCAGTGTTTACTTTATTCCAAATCCCCAGAATGTAATTTGGAAAATCCGAGGTAGCAGAGGGCAGGTTTGAGTTACTGGCTGAGCAGAAGTTGGGAATGAAAATCAGCCTGTTTGAAATTGATATGATTGAGCACCATTGAAACACTTCCTTGAGGCCTCAGGACTACACAAAGACATTGTATTTTTCTTACTAGCTGTGCTCGTTTGACCCCCAGCAGCCTCATTGGTGTGCCCCAGGGCTCAGACCTTCAACCTCTGCTCTATCTACCTTTCCTTCCTGTCACCCACCCTCAAGGCTTAAATGCCATTTAGACACCAGATGACTACCTCGTTTTCTGTCTCCGGTGATGGCTCCCTCAACCGCTCCACCCCAATCTCCCAGTTGCTCAAGGCCAAGCCCAGTCATTCTAAGTTTCTTTCACGTCCTATGTCCTATCCTTAAGAAACATCCTGAATCAATCACAACCTAACCCTGTGCCCTCATCATCTCTGCTGGGATTACTGCAGTAGCTTGAATTATACTGCTTCCTCCCTACTGTCTGTGGCCAACATGTCAGAGTCCGTGTTTATTTATTTATTTATTTATTTATTTATTTATTTATTTTATGGGACTGAATCTCGCTTTGTTGCCAGGAGTGCAATGGCGTGATTTCAGCTCACTGCAACCTCCGCCTCCTGGGTTCAAGCGATTTTCCTGCCTCAGCTACTCGAGTAGCTGGGACTATTGGCATCCATAACCATGCCCAGCTAATTTTTTGTATTTTTAGTAGAGACGGGGTTTCACCATATTAACTAGGCTAAAGCTGGTCTCAAACTTCTGACCTTGTGGTCCACCTGCCTCGGCCTCCCAAAGCACTGGGGTTACAGGTGTGAGCCACCACACCTGGCCTTAGAGTCAGTGTTTTAAAAGGTGAGGCTTGGGTGCTGTGGCTCACGCTTGTAATCCCAGCACTTTGGGAGGCCAAGGTCACTTGAGGTCAGGAGTTCAAGACCAGCCTGGCCAACATGGTGAAACCCCATTTCTACTAAAAATACAAAAATTAGCCGGTCATGACAGCAGGTGCTTCTAGTCCCAGCTTACTTGGGCAGCTGAGGCAGAATAGCTTAAACGCAGGAGTCGGAGATTGCAGTGAGCTGAGATCGAGCCACTGCACTCCAGCTTGGGCGACAGAAAGAGATTGTCTCAAAAAAAAAAAAAGGTGAGAGATCATTTCACTCGGACTAAACCAAAGTCACTAGGTCCGCAACAGGATCTGCCCAGCCTCAAAACCAGCTTCGGGCTCTTGCAGGCCCACTTCAGGGCCTTGCCACTAGACTCTTGTCCTTTGCTTAAGTAATCACCTTTTCTGTCTTTAAAATTGTCACCCTCCCTCCTACATAATCTCCTTACCTCCTTTACTGTTCCCGGAGACTGCTTTACTTTTTTTTTCTAGATGAAGTGTCACTCTGTCCCTCAGGCTGGAGTGCAGTGGCATGATCTCGGCTCACTGCAACCTCTACCTCCTGGGTTCAAGCAATTCTCCTGCCTCAGACTCCCAAGGAGCTGGGATTACAGGCCTGTGCCACGATGCCTGGCTAATTTTTGTGTTTTTAGTAGAGACGGGGTTTTGCCATGTTGACCAGGCTGGTCTTGAACTCCTGACCTCAAGTGACTTACCCACCTCAGCCTCCAAAAGTGCAGGGATTACAGGCATGAGCCACCGCACCCTGCCTGCTTTACCTTTTTCCATAGCACAGAGGGAGGAGGCAGCACGGGTCTCACTATGTTACCCAGGCTGGTCTCAAATTCCTGGGCTCAAGAAATCTGCCTGCTTGGACCTTCCAAAGTGCTAGGATTACAGATATGAGCCATTGTGTCTGGCCACTTTTTATTTACTTTTTTATTTTTCAGCGCAGGAGTGGAAGTTTATTATTGTTATTGTTTTCCTTTTAATTGCATTTACTTTAATGCTGAATTTACTCCGTGCCATGAGTTTTTGTGTCTTCAGTTTCTCTGGGCAATCTCCTCTTCTGGTTTAGGAACAATCTATTCCTCTTCAGGAAGGATGATCTCAATGTGGCAGGGAGAGCTCATGTATGGGTTAATCCAACCATGAGCTCTGTAGGTCTGTAGGTCCAGCGGCCCCTCTTAGGTGCTTCGTTCCCTTGGGTATGCTCAATGGCCAGAGAATCTACATCTAAACCCTTAAGTTCAGCATTACTCTCCACATTTTTAAGCATGTGCAGCAAAATTTCAGCACTCTTTTTGGGTCACCGACC
>NW_022437156.1:56042-57371 GCF_009761245.1 Sapajus apella
TTTTTCTTAAATAAAGAAGCCTGGGACACAGTAGATAGACACATTTATCTTGGTTTGGCCTCCTTTAGTTACTGAGGTGGGGATGGGAATATCCAATGCTCATACCCAAGTGACCCTGAAACCAAGGTGCCATTTAAACTCCTTGAGGTCACACAATGTCAGAGGAAGAGCTGGGATTGGAGCCAAGTTTATCTGTACAGGACCCCTTTATAGCTAGTTCCCGGAAGCCTGTGACATGGGATCTGGGCACCACACTTTTGCCCATACTCAGTCACCATGTAGCTGTTACCAGCTCAGAGCTGGCTTTTTGCTTTCCCCACCCTACTCTGGAATTCTTAAATGGCTTTATAATCAAGTCTTTTTTCTGTTGTACCTAAATCACCCCAACTGGAAACTTCTATTAATATTTTGTGCTTTCTTGATACCAGGGTCTATCTGGTTTGCACTTAAGGTTTTTGCACACCCTGCCCATAAGTGACTCACCAAATACATAAGGCTTTATTTCTGTACAAATGATGCTTTGACAATAGCTTGGCTTGGTGTAAGGCTCACAAAAGAAAATCACATGTACCACGTGTGGGTTAAGCAGTTGGATTCACACTGGACCAGGCCAGCCCACTTGCCCTCTGCTGTGTCCACCCATGGAGTGGAGCTGTGTCACAACCACCATGCTGGTAAACTGCTAGAGCTGGTTTACCAGGCTTTCTCTTGTCCTGATGGTATGGGTGAAGTCTGTAAAACTTCTGCTATCTTTGTGAACTTGACCAAATCCCAGCTACCTTATTTAAATGGCAGTAGATCTGTTTTCCCTTAAACTAGAAAATTACCTGTATTCCTACCTCCAGCTCAACCATATATTTGTACCTTTCCAGTAAGCAGGTTTATATTTGTCTGTTCATCTCTACTCCCCTTCCCCTAAGATTCTGAATTAGTTCTCCAGACCTTGCCAAGTGCATTCTCCCTGGAAAGCAAGGAATACCACAGACCCGCAAGAAGAGTAAATACCCAGGAGTGAATGAAGCTGCTTGTCCTTGACTTGGAAATAAAAGCAAAGCTCTGAAAAGCCCAGTCCTTATGATTTAGTCAGTGACAGGACTAGCCACAGAGTAGGGAAGTTTTGGGGCCAGGCCCTAGGTTTTCCCAGAATGCCTTAGGTGATGCCACCAAGAACCTTAAGAACTTCCTCTTGCTGGGCGCGGTGGCTCACGCCTGTAATCCCAGCACTTTGGGAGGCCGAGGCGGGTGGATCACGAAGTCAAGAGATCGAGACCATCCTGGTCAGCATGGTGAAACCCCGTCTCTACTAAAAATACAAAAAATTAGCTGGGC
>NW_022437156.1:57471-75862 GCF_009761245.1 Sapajus apella
CATGGTGAAACCCCGTCTCTACTAAAACTACAAAAAATTAGCTGAGCATGGTGGCACGTGCCTGTAATCCCAGCTACTCAGGAGGCTGAGACAGGAGAATTGCCTGAACCCAGGAGGCGGAGGTTGCGATGAGCCGAGATCACGCCATTGCACTCCAGCCTGGGTAACAAGAGCGAAACTCCGTCTCAAAAAAAAAAAGAACTTCCTCTTACGGCAGGAAAGAGAAATTTTTTAAAAAACTCCCTTAGTTTTCCATTATTTGCAGGCATGGCTTTTGCAACTGATCAGTGCTCTGACTACAGATATTTTGGTGTCCGTGGCAACATGGCCTTGTAAGAATGGGAACTTCCAGCTCACTGGCAATTTCCTGGAGGTGGCAATATCTTTGGCAGGAAGCCATTTCTTCTGTCACGTTGGCCACCAGGCTCTTCTGCTCCAGGCCCTGAATGAGTCCACATCAATCCACCCTTCCCTGCAGTCATTCCCTCCTGGAAAGGGACGGGAGCATTTATCAGACCCATTTGCTCACTGCTGTGTCTACTGATGGGCAGCTGTGTCCGAGGGTGTCTTCATGGTTGACCTTAGGTCTGGATGCCAGCACGGCACCCTGGGCATCGGAAGTCAGCCTCCCTGGCAGCCTGGATGCTGCAGCCAACACAGGCCACATGGAACCAGAGGTCACAGCCATCACACTGAACCCAGGCCACTGTCTCTTCCTGGGGCAGGCAGCAACAAGGAGCTGCACAGGGCTCCCCATCCCCAACTGCAGGGGGAGCCATGGGATTGCTCCCTGGGTACTTCCGAGGACGAGGATGGCCACGTCGATTTCTGAAGGAAGTAACACAAATACAAGAGTCACTGGAAAACTGTAGGAGACGACCTAGACTTTGCCACCCTATGGCTGGTCATAGGGTGAGTCCACAGAGGCACAGTGGTCTGAGGACTAAGGTTAGCCCAGACTCTGTCTTTAAAAACACATAGGGTGGGCCTAAAAACCTCTAGTGTGAGCCTGGAAGTTCCCCATCCTTAGGCTCTAGGAGAATGGGGTTAAAGCTAGATGAATAAAAAGTAGGATGTGCCCACTCCAGCTGTTATAAACATTGCCCCCACCCCACCTCTCATTTTCTCCTGCACATATTTTTCTTTTCTTATCAGAGCTAACCCAGATCTTGCCACTCGCATCTATTCCACCTCCCAGCCTAGGGATACAAGGAATCAAAAGGCAGTAAAACACTGAGAAGGCCAAGTGAGGTCTCCACTTACCCATTGGGAGTCAGAGGGGCTTTGTCTACACGGAGTTTCTTCCTGGGCTCCATAAGAGCTGGTGGTGGGCTCTCAGGAGGCTCACTCTCATCCAGTTCTGCTAACACTTGGTGAGCAGATTTCCTCCGATTGCGTGGGGGTGGAGCAGAAGGGGTGATACCCACTTCCCCAGGTGGGATGGGAACTGGCAAGCTCTTTGGTCTACCCCCACTAGGGGAGAAGGTGAGGGGCTGGGGCCGGAGCTTGCTGAGGCTGCCAATGGAGTTCAGGATTAGTGTGGCCTTGGGGGTAGAGGAGAAGGTGCTAAGAGGCCGCTGTGGAGCCCCAAGGGAGGGCAGCATAGGACGGAAGCCAGCCCCAGCCCCAGCCTGGGCTTCTCCCCTAGACCGTGGGATGGTAATGGCAGCAAAGTCCTGAGGTTTGACTCGTACTTGTTGGAACATGAAGTAGAACTCCGAGGGGCTGGTCCCTGGGGGCCCTTCAGGGCCAAAGGTCAGGAGGTCTCCATCACTCAATTCCAGCCTGTGACCTCTTGGGATTCGGACATTATTGACCAAAGTCCCTGTTGATGGCAGGGCACCAGACAAATACGGAGGACAAAAACAGAAATAACCAGAGTCAGGCATGGAGAAATCTGGCTCTTGTCTGATTTCTGGGGAAGAACCTGAAACTGTCATCAGATTCTCCCTCACATCCTAAGCCCCTCAGCAGGTGGCAGGTACCAGGCAGTATGCTTCTTGTCAGCTGGGAACAAATCTGTATTTCTTTTTTTTTTTTTTTTTTTTGGGATGGAGTTTCGCTCTTGTTACCCAGGCCGGAGTGCAATGGCGCGATCTTGGCTCACCGCAACCTCCGCCTCCTGGGTTCAGGCAATTCTCCTGTCTCAGCCTCCTGAGTAGCTGGGATTACAGGCACGCGCCACCATGCCCAGCTAATTTTTTATATTTTTAGTAGAGACGGGGTTTCACCATGTTGACCAGGATGGTCTTGATCTCTTGACCTCATGATCCACCCGCCTCGGCCTCCCAAAGTGCTGGGATTACAGGCGTGAGCCACCGCGCCCGGCCACAAGTCTGTATTTCTTGTGCTTTCCTACAAAGGATCCCTGTCCTCACTCTCCTAAGGTCCAATTTCTTCCTTTTTTTTTGAGACGAAGTCTTGCTCTGTTGCCCAGGCTGAAGTGCAGTGGTGCAACCTCAGCTCACCACAACCTCTGCCTCCCAAATTCAAGCAATTCTCCAGCCTCAGCCTCCTGAGTAGCTAGGATCACAGGCATGCGCCACCATGCCAGGCTACTTTTATATTTTTAATAGAGATGGGGTTTCTCCATGTTGGTCAGGTTGGTCTCGAACTCTCCTGACCTCAGGTGATCCGCCTGCCTCGGCCTCCCAAAGTGCTGGGATTACAGGTGTGAGCCACTGTGCCTGGCCCCTAAGGTCCAATTTTCAACCATGCTGACTCTCCTCCAGCTCCAACTTGTTCAGATCTTAGCTCTACCACTTATAAGCTATGTGACCCTGAGCAAGCCTTTAGTTTTTTTTTTTTGCCTTTAGTTTTTTAAATTAATTAGTTAATTAATTTTTTGGCAGAGTTTCACCATGTTTCCCAGGATGGTATTGAACTCCTGAGCTCAAGTGATCCACCCACCTTGGCCTCTCAAAGTGCTGGATTACAGGTATGAGCCACCATGCCCAGCCCTGGACAAGTTTCTTAATCTCTTTGTGCCTTATTTTCCTTTACTGTAAATGAGGATATTAGTGCCCCTTACATTCAAAACACTTAAAATAGTGCCTGGCTCATAACAGTATGCACTAGATGAATGTTGGCTACTAATACCCACAACACTCCTAAAGCAGACCTCCAAGAGGAGGAGGTTTTGCCAGGGGCCAGTGGCAAAACTCAAATGTGAATCTAGGCTTTCTGAGGTTAACTGCCTCAAGTCAGGGAGAAAGACACGAGCCCAGATTATTAAAAACATTATTCAACATAGAACTGCCGTAATCCAGGAACAGAGTGCCTCAGCAAAGCTGGAAACTGAATCAAGTCTAAACTTGGCCTCTAGTGGCCCCAGAACATCCCCGCTGTGACACCTTTCTGATGATACCCCAGGTCTTGTATGAGCTAAACGGGACCAACAAGGGTCAGTCTTTCAGAGAGCTTCTGACTGTGCACACTTCTTCCCCCATTCCCGCCCCCCATGACTTTCTTTCTTTTTTTTTTTTTTTTTTTTGAGCCGGAGTTTCGCTCTTGTTACCCAGGCTGGAGTGCAATGGCGCGATCTCGGCTCACCGCAACCTCCGCCTCCCGGGTTCAGGCAATTCTCCTGCCTCAGCCTCCTGGGTAGCTGGGATTACAGGCACGCGCCACCATGCCCAGCTAATTTTTTGTATTTTTAGTAGAGACGGGGTTTCACCGTGTTGACCAGGATGGTCTCGATCTCTTGACCTCGTGATCCACCCGCCTCAGCCTCCCAAAGTGCTGGGATTACAGGCTTGAGCCACTGCGCCCGGCCCATGACTTTCTTTTAACAGCAGACTGCACACTTCTGGTGGGAAGATGAAGGTCTGGACCATGACCATCAATCCAATGTGATGGAGTATAGGAGGCAGGCAGCAGGGTCTTGTGGAGACCCTTCCTCATTCCAGCCTGGAACTTCAACAACCCAGGGGCAAAGCTGCCCTGCTTACTGCTCACCTTGGCTGCTGTGGTCTTCCAGGCTGACCCTCCAGTCATCACCCCGGGGCTCGGCATGCAGTTCGGCATGGATCCCAGAGATGAGGCCAGGCTCCTGCTGGGGCCGCAGAGCCACATCACACAGGTCGGCCCTGTGGCCCAAGCGGTAGGTGCAGCCAGCCCCGGCCGGGGGGTGAAAGGTGTAGAGATCTCCGCCTCTGCCGCCCCCTATGCGCAGCAGTTGGAAGCAGGGCAGCATGGGCGGTGCCCCCTCTGCACCACCTTCCACTTCAGGCATCCATTTCCTTTCCCACTCCTGGGCCACGCACCACTGGCTCAAGTTCGCTTCCCAGTCTGATGCAAACTTGAGTTGTGCTGTGTGCAGTTTCAACTTTAAGCACACTACCTAAGTTAGTCTAAATTCAGACTGGAAGCAGCCTAGGACTGCAAAATTTGTTGTGAAGCTGACTTGCAACTGAAAGATTCCAGGAAAGTCTCCATACAATGCAAACTCAGGAACACGTCCTACGGCACCTCACTTGAGCTGGATCCTCAGGTCGCAAAATATTTGGAGAACCTCCAATCTGCAAGGCAAGGATATTTTAGGCAGCTCTTTTGTGTGTCAGGGTGGCGGGGCGGGGAGGTCCTGTTATACAAACTGTCTACGTGCAATACGAACACATCACCTCTGTGTAATTTAGAGAAGAGCAGCTTCTTCCTATCAAGCTTGCTTATCCTAACAGAGCACTCCTGCTGGCCTGCGCCCCGATCGCTGGCCAATCCCTCACTCATAACTAGTTTGAACCCCCGAGGGCAATGAATCCACTGTCATCCCCCAAAAGGAACTGCAAACAAATCCTTAAGTTCTCCAACAAATTGGACCTAAACCTCTGCTTCCCGGCTTCTCTAGGTGGGATTAAAAACGGAAGGCGCTCCCGAGATCATGCAAGGCATACCCAGCCTTTTCCCTCGGCCTCAGCCGCGTTTCGGATCTACCCGTGCGGTGCAGTCTCCGAGTGGCCTCCTCTTCAAGCAATGCCAACCTGTGCGGGGGTCCCGGGACCCCCTGGGCTCCTCCGCGGGAGCCAACACTTCCGCAGCTGTTTGACAGCCAACAAGCCGGAGCCTGAAGGGGCGCGGCCTCGGGGCGCAGGCAGCCTACCCCTCCTTCGGAATTCCCGGGCCCGAACTTCGCGCCGAGCGAGCCCGCCCCCGTGCCGTTCCTGATTGGCCAGATCATTTGTTCTCTTTCGCGCCATTGGACGGTGCCCCAAGCCCTCCCGCCTTCTGCTTTTTCTGATTAGCTCACAGGTTTTCCCGGGTTCCCGCAGTGGGGAGGAGCCGCCTGGGCGCGGAGATTCTCTGACGCATTGAGCCCAGCTTTAGGCGGCATTGCGCCTGCGTGCACCTTTCCTGTCCCCTGAATGAAATGGAGGCGTCAGAGCGCCTGACTTGCGCAGGCGCAGTCCATGCAGAGGCGGGGCCAGGAGCCAGGCGGAGGAGGTGTGGCCAAAGCGCAATAGGGTGCTCTCGCGGTGGGTAAGGGACGTTCGGGAAGAGTCGGTTGGGGGCGGGAAGGGGCTGAGAGAGGGTGCTGGGAGGGTGTAAGGGGTCCAAAGGGGAAGGAGGCACAGGGGCCCGGTGAAGGGACAGATGAGGAGATCAGAACAGCCTTAGAGCTCAGGGGCCAACAGGGTGAAGCCTCGGTTATCTGAGGGAGCGTTGGGGGGAGAGCAGAGCCGGCTAGCAGGGGACGAGAGCGGGCTATTGAGAGATGGGGGTGAGGGTGAGGACCAGAATAATACCTTCAGAAAAAAGTAGATTAGGATATAAAAAGGGACGGGAGTAGGAAGCCCAGATTTGGATAACAAATAGATGAATGAGGGTGGGAGGGTGGGAGGAAGATCTTAAAGTGCCCGCTGTGTGTTAGGAATCTAGAAAAATCTTCCAGCAGGCATGGAAGCTGAGGGGATAGTAGAGAGAAGCTGAGAGGACAGCTCCAGGCAAGATTTGGATGAGATGTCAGGAAGCTGGCTTTTCTGCCTGGGGATCTAGGCTGCCTGGATTCCCAAGGTCCTGGGGAGGGGTCTAACCCTGCATGTGGCCACATTCACCTGGGGCCAGGCCTTGGGCCAGCTCTTTAATAGGGAAGGACCCAAGAGTCATGGCCTGGTGGTGTCTGGATGGGCTTCCCCCAGGCCTTTCTGAGCCATGGAGAGAATTCTGGAGATGGCGCTCAAGACCCCTGCACTGTGTACCTCCTTTCTCACCTTTGGCCAGGAGCAGCAGGGACCATAGAAACTTAAGGAGGAGGGTAAAGGCATTGCCCAGAATCCTGAAAGTATGAGTAAAGCCTCAGAGCCCCCTCTCGGTCTCTCAGTAAATTCTCTCCACTTTGTAGTTAGTTGCCTGGGTTCTACCAGGAACCAGGTTGAGACAAGCAAGTGAGTTTGGGGTATCTCCTACTTCTTTGGGGAAGTAGGAAAAGAGCGGAGCATCGGGTGGACCTGGCTGTAATTGAAGGATTATGACTTTGTTATTGTAGGGGATTTCTCTTTGGAAGGTGGCCTGAAAATTGAATTGGAGTGTCCTTGTTTCTCCTATTGTCCAGGGGAATATATATGGCTGGAGACAGAATCTAGAGCCTTCAAATAATGTGAAGATGTTTCCACCTTCAGGTCAGTGGGACCAGGCAAGGGGAGTGGTGGTTGCCTCTGCCTGGGAAACTGACCATCTTTGCTTTTGTAATTCTCAGGTTCCACTGGGCTGATTCCCCCCTCCCACTTTCAAACTCGGCCCCTTTCAACTCTACCAAAAATGGCTCCCACCTGGCTCGCAGACATTCCCCTGGTCCAACCCCCAGGCTATCAAGATGTCTCAGAGAGGCGGACAGACACCCAAAGACCTCAAGTGACGATGTGGGAACGGGATGTTGCCAGTAACAGACAGGAACCAGGGCAGAGAGGCAGGTAGGGATCCATCCTTGCCATTTTCTCTGGCTTGCTTGCTAATGAGCCTTCCTCACTGGAATATCTTACCCTGTTTTGGCCAGTGTTTCCATAACTTACTCATTTTTATGTAAGCAATTACTAGTGCCTACAGTGCATAAATAATAAAGCAACGTGCTAGGTGCTAGGGATGGGGATAACAATAGTGAATATGACAAACGTGACTTGAATTTGTCATTAATAAGGAACCTAAAACCCTAAGAGGGGAGATAGATTGACCACCAGCTGATTATAAAGCGTAGCATGAGGCAAGACGAAGAAGTGCAAACTGGAAGTAGAGACCCAGCACTGTGGCGGTGTGGGTTGACTCTGATGGAAGAAAGCCTTTACAGAGGACATGCTATGGGAGCTGGCCATGCTGTCTGTCGTATTGTCTGTAAACATTCTCATTCTTGCTTCATGTGCCTTTTCCCAGATGTACTAGGATATCATTCTGCCATTTTGCTCCAGAGTAGGATTACATTAGAAGCAGCAGCATGATAAAGAAGGAGGAATACTAGACTGGGTGTCGGGAGACAGAGACTCTGCTTCTAGTTTGGCTACCAGCTAGAGGACATCTGGCAAGTCACTTAATTTCCCTAGACTACAGATCCCTGCTACTTTTTAAAAAAAAAAAAAAAAAAGAAAGAAAGAAAAAGCCAGGTATGGCAGCTCACACCTATAATCCTAGCACTTTGGGAGCTGAGGCAGGAGGATCCCTTGAGCCCAGGAGTTCAAGACCAGGCTGGGCAACAAAGTGAGACTCTGTCTCCACAGAAAATAATTAGCTGGCTGTGGTTGCATGCATCTGTAGTCCCAGCTACTCGGGAGGCTAAGGTGGTAGGACTGCTTGAGCTCAGGAGTTCAAAGAGGCAGTGACTTACGATCCAGCCACTGGATCGTGCTGCACTGAAGCCTGGGTGACAGAGTGATGCCCTGTCTCTAAAAACAACAACAATCTCCTGTGGTCCAGGGTCTCAGAGAGAGAGCTGCCTCAGGAGCCATGTTCCAAACTGGATTAAACTTTACGTGACATTGGTAGATGATATTCTCCAAAGGTTGGCACTATGTTATTTATGTCCTGTTCTCTCCGACGCCTCATAAAGTATACCTAACACTCGATAAATGCCTTTAACTAGCACCTGGCCTCACCATATTGATACTGGTAGCTCATGACCTTTTTATGCCCATTCCTTCCTCAAACTTCTTGCCCTTAAATCAGAATTCAGAAGTCTCTGTGTGTTCGTCCAACTTTTCCACTTAAAATGTGTGGCCTAAAAATGAAAAAATAAATAAGACAAACACCAAAAAACAAAAAGAATGTGGTGGCCTAATGGTACACACGTTTGATGTTGAATCTGCCTGTATGTAGCGCTCTCTAGAGAGATCATGTTTCAGGATCTCAGCCAGACTTTAGGTCCTGTGAGTCCAGGCACTGGACTTAACATGCTCAATAGGGCTTTGATGAATGATGATGATATAGGTGCAGACATCCCCATGCCCCAGCTTCAGCACCCCCTTCACCTCCCAACACGAGTGCAGAGGGGTCCTCTTTTGCTTCTCCTGGCTATGTTTATGCTCTCACCTATCCTTCCATCTCTGGAGACAAGTTTCATCTGCACTAACTTGTCTTTGAAGGTGCCGGGAGTTGGAGGGGTCACAGGCCCTGAGCCAGCAGGCTGAGCTGATCTCTCGGCAGCTGCAAGAGCTACGGCGGCTAGAGGAGGAGGTCCGGCTCCTGCGAGAGACCTCGCTGCAGCAGAAGATGAGGCTAGAGGCCCAGGCCATGGAGCTGGAGGCTCTGGCACGGGCGGAGAAGGCTGGCCGAGCCGAGGCCGAGGGCCTACGTGCTGCTTTGGCTGGGGCTGAGGTCGTCCGGAAGAACTTGGAAGAGGGGAGTCAGCGGGAGCTGGAAGAGGTTCAGAGGCTGCACCAAGAGCAGGTGAATCCAGAGGTGGAAAGGATTCAAATTCATAATGGAGAGCTGGGCAGTAGCTTCCAAGCAAGGATTGCAGAAAAGACTCCCCCATGAGTAGTAAGTAGTGGAATGATGAGACCTTTGGTGAAAGGAAACACACATGGCCTAGAAAGATGGAGAACTTGGGTGCTTTGATCTTAATTCAGATTCCACTTTTTCCCTGAGACTCAGGTGGCCTCCCACCACTTGAAGCCCTCCTTTCCTTTCTAGTAGGAAGTAGTTTGCCTCCCTACTTTACTGCAGGTACCAGTTCATTGGGGGTATTGTGGAGGGCAGTGAGGAAGGTTGGTAAGGAGGCTATGGTGGACCGGGATACAGATTATTCAGTCCACAGTGCTTACTCTTTGCCATCTATGAGACTTAGTGACCAAATTAGCCTGAGTCCTGGCTTCGTGGATGAAGCTGACAGCCTTGTGGGGATACACTCATCTATATTTAATTTAATCATAAGTAATTGCAATTGGGGAGAATGCCTCGAAGGACTAGAGAGCACTAACTTGGTCTGGGGTTCAGGGAATGCCGCTATAACCAGTCAACATTTCTTTTTTTTTTTTTTTTTTTGAGGGGGGTTTTCGCTGTTGTTGCCCAGACTGGAGTGCAATGGCACGATCTCGGCTCACCGCAACCTCCACCTGCTGGGTTCAAGCAATTCTCCTGCCTCAGCCTCCCGAGTAGCTGGGACTACAGGCAAGCACCATCATGCCCAGCTAATTTTTGTATTTTTAGTAGAGACGAGGTTTCACCTTGTTGACCAGGATGGTCTCGATCTCTTGACCTCGTGATCCACCCGCCTCGGCCTCCCAAAGTGCTGGGATTATAGGCGTGAGCCACCGCGCCTGGCAACCAGTCAACATTTCAAGAAAAGTAACCATAGGGCTGGGCATGGGCGGCTCACACCTGTAATTCCAGCATTTTGGAAGGCTGAAGTGGGTGGATCACAAGGTCCGGAGTTCAAGACCAGCCTGGCCAAAATGGTGAAACCCCGTCTCTACTAAAAATACAAAAATTAGCTGGGTGTGGTGGTGCATGCCTGTAATCCCAGCTGCTTGGGAGGCTGAGGCAGGAGAATCGCTTAAACCTGGAAGGTGGAGGTTGTAGTCAGCCAAGATCACGCCACTGCACTTCAGCCTGGGCAACAGAGCTAGACTCCATCTCAAAAAAATAAAAAAAATAAAGAAACCATAAAGGAACTGGGAGAAAACAAGGGAGAATTGAATTCCTTATAACCTTGTAGTGTACAAGGCCTTTCTACCTGTGAGTCAAAATCCAAAATCTAGAAGCCATAAAGGAAAAGATCGACCCATTGACTTTATAACATGAACATTAGGAGTGGCAAAAACAAAACAAAACAAAACAAAAAACCCCATATTTATAGCTCAGATTACAAGAAAAGGGTACTATCCCTAATACATAATATGTGCATAGAAATTGGTAATGGAAAGACCAGCAGTCCAATCAGAAAATGGACAAATAGCCGGGCGCGGTGGCTCAAGCCTGTAATCCCAGCACTTTGGGAGGCCGAGGCGGGTGGATCACGAGGTCAAGAGATTGAGACCATCCTGGTCAACATGATGAAACCCCGTCTCTACTAAAAATACAAAAATTAGCTGGGCATGGTGGCGCGTGCCTGTAATCCCTGCTACTCAGGAGGCTGAGGCAGGGGAATTGCCTGAACCCAGGAGGCGGAGGTTGCGGTGAGCCGAGATCGCGCCATTGCACTCCAGCCTGGGTAACAAGAGCGAAACTCCGTCTCAAAAAAAGAAAATGGACAAAGGAGATTCATGAAAGAAATTTAGCAATAAGAAGTTAGGCCAGGCACGGTGGCTCATGCCTCTAATCCCAGCACTTTGGGAGGCTGAGGCTGGTAGATCAGTTGAGGCCAGGAGTTCAAGACCAGTCTGACCAACATGACGATACCCAGTCTCTACAAAAAAATACAAAAATTAGCCAGGTATGGTGGCAGGTGCCTGTAATCCCCCAGCTTCTTGGGAGGCTGAGGCAGGAGAATTGCTTAAACCTGGGAGGCGGAGGTTACGATGAGGTGAGATCACTACTCTCCAGCCTGGGCAGCAGAGCAAGACTAAAAACCAGCTACCATTTGTGCTGAATAGGAGCTGGCCAGTGAAGAGGTGTGTGGGGTGCAGTGGTAGCTGGTGAACACTCAGCAGGACAGCAGGTAGAGGTGGGGACAGGAGGAGGCCAGAAGGCTGGAGCACAGAGATGAAGACCCTGAGTGTGCTGCAGAGCACAGGACCCAGGCCTTGGTCAGTTCAGAACTTGATACTTTCCCTTAAGAGTAATGAGCAGGCTGGGCACAGTGGCTCATATCTATAATCCCAGCACTTAGGGAGGCCAAGGTGGAAGGATTACTTGAGCCCAGTAGTTTGAGACTATGCTGGGCAACAAAGTGAGACCCCCGTGTCTATTTTATAAAAGAAATTAGGGCCTGGCATGGTGGCTCACACCTGTAATGCCAACACTTTGGGAAGCGAAAGTGGGTGAATCACTTGAGATCAGGAGTTCGAGACCAGCCTGGCCAACATGGTGAAACCTCATCTCTACTAAAAATATAAAAATTAGCCAGATGTGGTGGCTCATGCCTATAATCCCAGCTACTCAGGAGGCTGAGGCAGGAGAATCGCTTGAACCTGGGAGGCAAAGGTTGCGGTGAGCTGAGATCCAGCCTGGACAACAAAGTGAAACTCCATCACCAGCAACAAAAAAAAGAAAAAAAATTTTTTTAAGTAATAAGTAACTGTTGAAAGGCTTTAAGCAGGGAAATGACATGATTAGATTTACATATTATGTCTTAAAAGTTTTGTGATTTATGTCACCCAAATTAACTATTGTATGGAGACGGGGCTAGAGGAGGGAGACCTGGAAGCAGAGTGGCTACTCTGCTCTCCTTCCCAGTCCATCCCATGACTCTTGGTGGCTCTGACACCCCTACAACCCTTTGAGGTGCCATGAGCAAAAGACAAAATTCCTCCTTTTCCTTCCTGTATGGCCCAACAGATGGTAACACATACACATAAGCAAGACATGATCAGGGCTAAGTGCTCAGGAGTACGTGACCAGCTGAGGGGCAGAGTAGGGTGGTGGGGGGAATTAGAGAGCACAGCGAGGCCATCCTGAGGAGGGGCTATTGCCTGAGGTCTATAGAGCGAGGAGGGGCCACTGTCTGGTTCTCAGCAGACTCACTGTGGCTAGAGCGGGGAGCAGTGGGAGAGCCTCCAGGAGTGAGCTCAGGAGGCAGGCAGAGGCCGGGTCACCCAGCCCGCAGGCGTTGAGAGGCACCTGGGTTTTGTTCTGAATGCGGTGATAAGCCACCAAGGATTTGTAAAGACTCGTTAGGAGATGGTTGCTGTGGCCCAGGCAAGAGATAAAGGTAGCTTACCTTGGGTTGGTGGCAGTGGAGACAGAGAGAGGTGAAGATATGTTTTGGAGGAGATCTGACAAGAGCTCCTGATGGGTTGTGGGGCAACTGTGGAGAGTGAGTTACCAACTCTCCATTTATGGTTGTTTTTTCGTTTTTTTTTGAGACAGAGTCTCACTGTCGCCTAGGCTAGAATTGCAGTGGTGGGATCTTGGCTCACTTCAACCTCTGCCTCCTGGGTTGGAGCAATTCTCCTGCCTCAGCTTCACGAGTAGCTGGGATTACAGGTGTATACCACCAAGCCTGGCTAATTTTTGTATTTTTGGTAGAGACAGGGTTTCACCATGTTGGCCAGGCTGGTCTTGAACACCTGACCTCAGGTGATCCACCCACCTCAGCCTCCCAGAGTGTTGGGATTACAGGCGTGAGCCACTGCACCCAGCCAACAGCTCTCCATTTGCTATGCACAATTGGGTGATTGGTTGGGTCCTTCTCTAAGGTCACAGAAAGTGGGAGTGAAGGGAACAAGGAAGGCCCCCATGTGGGGTCGAGCCCCTGCTGAGCCCCCTCTTCTTTCCGTAGCTGTCCTCTTTGACACAGGCTCACCAGGAGGCTCTTTCCAGTTTGACCAGCAAGGCCGAGGGCTTGGAGAAGTCTCTGAGTAGTCTGGAAACCAGGAGGTCAGGGGAAGCCAAGGAGCTGGCCGAGGCTCAGAGGGAGGCCGAGCTGCTTCGGAAGCAACTGAGGTAGGTGGGCAGACACCAGGGGGACCAGCAGTTGGTGATGTGGTGGGTCTGCAGGGCGCCCCACTGGTGGCTGTTCCATTCATACCCCAACGCTAGCAAGACCCAGGACGACTTGGAGGCTCAGGTGACCCTGGTTGAGAATCTAAGAAAATATGTTGGGGAACAAGTCCCTCCTGAGGTTCACAGCCAGACATGGGAACCGGAGCGACAGAAGCTTCTGGAAACCGTGCAGGTGAGAGTGCAGGACTGCATCTGTGTGGGGACTTGGGGATCAGGTGGGGGGGAGCAAGTGTGGCCCTCGGAGGAACGTGTATAGAGTATAGCCCCCAGGAGAGAAGGTGGTACCTGAGGTGGCATGGACGCCCTACAGAGGCGCTGCTTCCCTCCACCCACAGCACTTGCAGGAGGACCGGGATGGCCTGCACGCCACTGCGGAGCTGCTGCAGGTGCGAGTGCAGAGCCTCACGCACATCCTCGCCCTGCAGGAGGAGGAGCTGACAAGGAAGGTACAGCCTGACCCCCAGCCCCTCACCCTCAGCCGCATCCTGCACCTACTGTCCCCCTGCTCCCTCCCTGTGGGCGGGAGGGGTCAGTATGCCCCAGAACCTGCTTGGATCTCTTTCTTCCTGTGAACTCCTTGCTGTAACTCATGTTGCCCAGGCAGGACAGGAGAAACAAAGACACCACCTCCCTCCTCTCCTCCCCCAGGAGTCCATACGTTCCTCTTGCTGCTTCTCCTTCAGGTTCAACCTTCAGATTCCCTGGAACCTGAGTTTACCAGGAAGTGCCAGTCCCTGCTGAACCGCTGGCGGGAGAAGGTGTTTGCCCTCATGGTGCAGCTAAAGGCCCAGGAGCTGGAACACAGCAACTCTGTTAAGCAGCTGAAGGGACAGGTCACTGCACTCTCTTTTCTCCCTGTATTCCCTCCCAGCACCTTGCTCCTTCCATAAGGGTGGCATCCATTCAACCAGTGTTTATTGAGTGGTTACCACATGCTGAGCATGCAGCCCTGAACAAAACCGAAATGTGGAGCCTGCCTTCTAGAGCAGAGACACAGAACATGCAAGTAAGCAGGTAACATTGAGTATTATGTGTGCTATACAGAAAGTTTCAAGCCGGTGCAGTGGTCACGCCTGTAATGCCAACACTTTGGTCTCAAACTCCTGATCTCAGATGATTTGCCTGCCTCAGCCTCCCAAAGTGATGGGATTACAGGTGGAGCCACCGTGCCAAGCTGAGTAATGGCAATAGTTTGGGAGACTGAAGCAGGTGGACCACTTGAGGTCAGGAGTTGGAGACCAGCCTGGGAAACATGAAATCCTGTCTCTACTAAAAATATAAAAAGTTAGCCAGGCATGGTGGCTTATGCCTGTAGTCCCAGCTACTGTGGAGGCTGAGGTGGAGGATCACCTGAGCACAGGAGATCAAGGCCACGGTGAGCTGTGATCCCATCACTGCACTCTAGCCTGGGTGACAAAGTGAGATCCTGTCTCAAAAAAAAGAAAGTAGTAAGAAAGAATCAAAAGATAATGTGATGGAGAGACTGTGGGGTGGGTCAGCCTCAGGTAGGATGGTTGGGGACAGCCTCTCTGAGGAGGTGACAGCATCTGAGGAGGGTGGCATTGTCAGTTGGTGGGTCCTGTGGGGTGAGTCAAGGGCTAGTCCCATGTTCAAGGGGGTACATGGAACGTGGAACATGGAAGGAACACTGGGTTCCATTCTCAGGAACCTAAGCTTCGGTCTCCTGCGTGGCGTTCTTTCTTTTTCTTTTTTCTTTTTTTATTCTTTTGAGAAGGAGTCTCTCTCTGTCACCCAGGCTGGAGTGCAGTGGTGTAATCTCAGCTCACTGCAACCTCCACCTCCTGGGTTCAAGCGATTCTTCTGCCTCAGCTTCCTGAGTAGCTGGGTCTACAGGCAGGTACCACCACACCCAGCTAATTTTTCTATTTTTTGTAGAGATGGGGTTTCACCATGTTGGCCAGGCTGCTCTTGAACTCCTAACCTCAAGTGATCCATCTGCCTCAGCCTCCCAAAGTGTTGGGATTACAGGCGTGAGCCACCTCTCCTGGCCCCTGCATGGCATTCTTACAGAGATCTCTGCACCTGCCACTTTGCTTCCAGTGCCCCCCTTTTAGCTCTAGAAGGCCTTGCCCAGCTCCCTCTCCTCTCCCAGGTGGCCTCACTCCAGGAACAAGTGACAGCCCAGAGCCAGGAGCAGGCCATCCTGCAGCGATCCCTGCAGGACAAAGCCGCAGAGGCAGAGGTGGAGCGGATGGGTGCCAAGGTTGGTGTCTGAGCCCAGTAGAGACTCCGGGAGGGCAGGGGAGCCACTTGTCTGGGGCTGCCCCCAGGACTCGGAGAGACCCTGTCCTTTGCTGCATCCTCCCCAGGCCTTGCAGTTGGAGCTGAGCCGTGCTCAGGAGGCCCGGCGCTGGTGGCAGCAGCAGACAGCCTCTGCCGAGGAACAGCTGAGGCTTGTGGTCAATGCTGTCAGCAGGTATCAGGGATGGAGGGGTGGATGGAGTACTGTTTCTGCCACTTCAGCTTCCCGGAACCTCAGTCAAGAGGGGATGGAAAGCTGGCCACTGGAGGCTACAGGGAGGCTACAGGGCTGGGCACATTTAGCCCTATCAAAGTTCCTGTGTTTGTTTCTTTTCCTGGGGCAGCCCCCTCTGCATTCATACCTGATTACTTGTTATGAATTCCCTGTTGCATGTTGGGCTGGAGGTGAGGCCTTGCTTCCTCCTGCAGTTCAGTCTAGTAATGGCTTGAGCTAAACAGAGCACCTGGGAGGATCTTCACTTGCAGCATTGTTCAGGGATGGAGAGTGTGGACACTTCATCATACTCCTTTCCTTTTCTAAAATTTTACAGGCATTCCCTGTTTCACTGCAGAAAATTTAGTCTGTCTATTTATTTATTTTTTTGAGACGGAGTTTTGCTCTTGTTACCCAGGCTGGAGTGCAATGGCACGATCTCGGCTCACCGCAACCTCCGCCTCCTAGGTTCAGGCAATTCTCCTGCCTCAGCCTCCTGAGTAGCAGGGATTACAGGCATGCGCCACCATGCCCAGCTAATTTTCTGTATTTTTAGTAGAGACGGGGTTTCACCATGTTGACCAGGATGGTCTCGATCTCTTGACCTCGTGATCCACCCGCCTCGGCCTCCCAAAGTGCTGGGATTACAGGTGTGAGCCACCGCGCCCGGCTTTTTTATTTATTTACTTACTTTGAGACAGAGTCTCGCTCTGTCATGCAGGCTTGAGTGCAGTGGTGCAATCTCAGCTCACTGCAACCTCCGCCTCCCAGGTTCAAGTGATTCCCCTGCCTCAGCCTCCCGAGTAGCTGAGAATACAGGTGCCCAGCACCATGCCCAGCTGATTTTTTTTTTTTGGAGGGGGGGAGATAGAGAGTTGCTCTATCACCCAGGCTGGAGTGCAGTGGTATGATCTCGGCTCACTGCAACCTCCACCTCCCAGGTTCAAGCAATTCCCCTGCCTCAGCTGCCTGAATAGCTGGGACTTGGGACTACAGGCATATTTCACCCTGCCCAGCTATTTTTTTTTTTTTGTATTTTAGTAGAGATGGGGTTTCGCCATCTTGCCCAGGCTGGTCTCAAACTCCTGAGCTCAGGCAGTCCGCCCACCTTGGCCTCCCAAAGTGCTAGGATTACAGGCATGAGCCACCGCACCTGGCCTAATTTTTGTATTTTTGGTAGAGACAGGGTTTCACCATGTTAACCAGGCTGGTCTTGAACTCCTGAACTCAGATGACCACCCACCTCAGCCTCCCAGAATGTTGGGATTACAGGCGTGAGCCACTGTGCCCGGCCTAGTCTAATTATTTACAGCTTTGTACTTACTTGGTTACTAGATATTCCCTCTAAAATGTAAGCCAGTTAGTTTCCTTCTAAATCAATTGCCACCCTTTGTCTATCATACCAACTTCCTAGCTGTTTCATTACCAACAATTGTTCTGTGACCTTCAGAAAAACCCCTAAGGATCCAGCAAAGCTTCTTTGTGCCGGTCGTGACTTCCCCTCAGCCTTAGACATTGAGATACCCAAGGCAGGCAGTTCTTAGCACAGTGTCTGGCTTGTAAATGTTTATTGTTATCTTTGAGGCTCTTCTTGATGGGTTAGATAATTTAGATAATTTTTGGTTTAGCGAAATTAACATGCAGGACGAGTTCTTGCCCACCACTTCCTTCTCTTGGATTTGTACCTTGGGAACTGATTCAGCTTAAAAAATTATGAAAAATTTCAAACATGCATGGAATTAGACTAGTTATGATGACCTGCCACCTAGGTTCAGTCCGTTGCATGTGCCTCCCATCTCCAGAACAGAAAGATGTTCTGTGGACAACGTTTGACTTTGGTACCAGGCGATCACAGAAATGGTTCTGTGTAGTGATGCACTGCCAAAAGTCCTCCAGGCTTAAAGCAGTCCAAACTGGGATTGTTGCTGGGTTTATTAGATTGTCTCTAGGTCATTGGAGACTTCATTAGAAAATGGCTTTAATAAGAGCTGTGGTAGGTGTTGGAAGCATCTATTCAAACAGTTTCCAGATCAAAGTGATCTTTGCTGTGCTGCTGGGAATACAACTGCCAGCCTTCATCATCATGTGTTTTTCTGTGGGTGCAGACCTGAACTCTATGAGGAAACCCCAGCCGGGCCCTAGACACTCCCTTGGCCTCCTCCCAGGGTCTATTTAAGCTGCTCAGTTTTCATGAGCCAGGTTGGTCCTGCTTTTGGCACAGCCAGCTGGTAAAAGCTGGTAAAGCACGTGGACCTGCCCATCATTGGTGCTAGAGGATCGACACCCCTGGGCTTGTTGGAGAGGATAACTTTTGTTTTGTTTTGTTTTGTTTTGTGAGACAGAGTCTTGCTCTGTCACATAGGCTTGAGTGCAGGGGTGCAATCTTGACTCACTGCAACTTCTACCTCCCAGGTTCAAGTGCTTCAGCCTCCCGAGTAGCTGGGATTACAGGTGCACACCACCATGCCCAGCTAACTTTTGTATTTTTAGTAGAGACAGAGTTTCACCATGTTGGCCAGGCTGGTCTCCAATTCCTGACTTAAGGTGATCCTCCTGCCTCAGCCTCCCAAAGTGCTGGTATTACAGGCGGGAGCCCCCGCCCCTGCCAGAGAGGATGACTTTGATCTTTGATGCGTAATCGTGAGCAAAGCACAGGTTGTGAGAAATAAGTTTAACAGTTTGCTTGAAAAGATACAGTCAGGGCTGGGTGCGGTGGCTCAAGCCTGTAATCCCAGCACTTTGGGAGGCCAAGGCGGGTGGATCACGAGGTCAAGAGATCGAGACCATCCTGGTCAACACGGTGAAACCCTGTCTCTACTAAAAATACAAAAA